>NW_026777352.1:0-78616 GCF_030936135.1 Gavia stellata
TGTAACCTCTCAAACGAACCACAAACACTTGGGCTCTGAACTTGTTTAGCCTACTAAAACTTCCAACGTACACAGCCTCTCCTGCTCAATCTGGCCAGAGCTCAACACCGACATTGCGAACGTCCAGCGATTGCTCCTACACTAAAGGTGCCAGCCCTGAAAGCTCTTGCTGGGCCTCATCTCCCACTGGTAACCTCTCAAACGAACCACAAACACTTGGCCTCTGAACTTGTTTAGCCTACTAAAACTTCCAACGTACACAGCCTCTCCTGCTCAATCTGGCCAAAATTCACCAACGAAATTGAGAACGTCCAGCGATTGCTCCTACACTAAAGGTGCCAGCCCTGAAAGCTCTTGCTGGTCCTCATCTCCCACTGGTAACCTCTCAAACGAACCACAAACACTTGGGCTCTGAACTTGTTTAGCCTACTAAAACTTCCAACGTACACAGCCTCTCCTGCTCAATCTGGCCAGAGCTCAACACCGACATTGCGAACGTCCAGCGATTGCTCCTACACTAAAGGTGCCAGCCCTGAAAGCTCTTGCTGGGCCTCATCTCCCACTGGTAACCTCTCAAATGAACCACAAACACTTGGGCTCTGAACTTGTTTAGCCTACTAAAACTTCCAACGTACACAGCCTCTCCTGCTCAATCTGGCCAAAATTCACCAACGAAATTACGAACGTCCAGCGATTGCTCCTACACTAAAGGTGCCAGCCCTGAAAGCTCTTGCTGGTCCTCATCTCCCACTGGTAACCTCTCAAACGAACCACAAACACTTGGCCTCTGAACTTGTTTAGCCTACTAAAACTTCCAACGTACACAGCCTCTCCTGCTCAATCTGGCCAGAGCTCAACACCGACATTGCGAACGTCCAGCGATTGCTCCTACACTAAAGGTGCCAGCCCTGAAAGCTCTTGCTGGTCCTCATCTCCCACTGGTAACCTCTCAAACGAACCACAAACACTTGGCCTCTGAACTTGTTTAGCCTACTAAAACTTCCAACGTACACAGCCTCTCCTGCTCAATCTGGCCAGAGCTCAACACCGACATTGCGAACGTCCAGCGATTGCTCCTACACTAAAGGTGCCAGCCCTGAAAGCTCTTGCTGGTCCTCATCTCCCACTGGGAACCTCTCAAACGAACCACAAACACTTGGGCTCTGAACTTGTTTAGCCTACTAAAACTTCCAACGTACACAGCCTCTCCTGCTCAATCTGGCCAGAGCTCAACACCGACATTGCGAACGTCCAGCGATTGCTCCTACACTAAAGGTGCCAGCCCTGAAAGCTCTTGCTGGTCCTCATCTCCCACTGGTAACCTCTCAAACGAACCACAAACACTTGGGCTCTGAACTTGTTTAGCCTACTAAAATTTCCAACGTACACAGCCTCTCCTGCTCAATCTGGCCAAAATTCACCAACGAAATTACGAACGTCCAGCGATTGCTCCTACACTAAAGGTGCCAGCCCTGAAAGCTCTTGCTGGTCCTCATCTCCCACTGGTAACCTCTCAAACGAACCACAAACACTTGGCCTCTGAACTTGTTTAGCCTACTAAAACTTCCAACGTACACAGCCTCTCCTGCTCAATCTGGCCAGAGCTCAACACCGAAATTGTGAACGTCCAGGGATTGCTCCTACACTAAAGGTGCCAGCCCTGAAATCTCTTGCTGGTCCTCATCTCCCACTGGTAGCCTCTCAAATGAACCACAAACACTTGGGCTCTGAACTTGTTTAGCCTACTAAAACTTCCAATGTACACAGCCTCTCCTGCTCAATCTGGTCACAGCTCAACACCGACATTGCGAACGTCCAGCGATTGCTCCTACACTAAAGGTGCCAGCCCTGAAAGCTCTTGCTGGTCCTCATCTCCCACTGGTAACCTCTCAAACGAACCACAAACACTTGGGCTCTGAACTTGTTTAGCCTACTAAAACTTCCAACGTACACAGCCTCTCCTGCTCAATCTGGCCAGAGCTCAACACCGACATTGCGAACGTCCAGCGATTGCTCCTACACTAAAGGTGCCAGCCCTGAAAGCTCTTGCTGGTCCTCATCTCCCACTGGTAACCTCTCAAACGAACCACAAACACTTGGGCTCTGAACTTGTTTAGCCTACTAAAACTTCCAACGTACACAGCCTCTCCTGCTCAATCTGGCCAGAGCTCAACACCGACATTGCGAACGTCCAGCGATTGCTCCTACACTAAAGGTGCCAGCCCTGAAAGCTCTTGCTGGTCCTCATCTCCCACTGGTAACCTCTCAAACGAACCACAAACACTTGGGCTCTGAACTTGTTTAGCCTACTAAAACTTCCAACGTACACAGCCTCTCCTGCTCAATCTGGCCAAAATTCACCAACGAAATTACGAACGTCCAGCGATTGCTCCTACACTAAAGGTGCCAGCCCTGAAAGCTCTTGCTGGGCCTCATCTCCCACTGGTAACCTCTCAAACGAACCACAAACACTTGGCCTCTGAACTTGTTTAGCCTACTAAAACTTCCAACGTACACAGCCTCTCCTGCTCAATCTGGCCAAAATTCACCAACGAAATTGAGAACGTCCAGCGATTGCTCCTACACTAAAGGTGCCAGCCCTGAAAGCTCTTGCTGGTCCTCATCTCCCACTGGTAACCTCTCAAACGAACCACAAACACTTGGGCTCTGAACTTGTTTAGCCTACTAAAACTTCCAACGTACACAGCCTCTCCTGCTCAATCTGGCCAAAATTCAACACCGACATTGCGAACGTCCAGCGATTGCTCCTACACTAAAGGTGCCAGCCCTGAAAGCTCTTGCTGGTCCTCATCTCCCACTGGGAACCTCTCAAACGAACCACAAACACTTGGGCTCTGAACTTGTTTAGCCTACTAAAACTTCCAACGTACACAGCCTCTCCTGCTCAATCTGGCCAGAGCTCAACACCGACATTGCGAACGTCCAGCGATTGCTCCTACACTAAAGGTGCCAGCCCTGAAAGCTCTTGCTGGGCCTCATCTCCCACTGGTAACCTCTCAAACGAACCACAAACACTTGGGCTCTGAACTTGTTTAGCCTACTAAAACTTCCAACGTACACAGCCTCTCCTGCTCAATCTGGCCAGAGCTCAACACCGAAATTGCGAACGTCCAGCGATTGCTCCTACACTAAAGGTGCCAGCCCTGAAAGCTCTTGCTGGTCCTCATCTCCCACTGGTAACCTCTCAAACGAACCACAAACACTTGGCCTCTGAACTTGTTTAGCCTACTAAAACTTCCAACGTACACAGCCTCTCCTGCTCAATCTGGCCAGAGCTCAACACCAAAATTGCGAACGTCCAGCGATTGCTCCTACACTAAAGGTGCCAGCCCTGAAAGCTCTTGCTGGTCCTCATCTCCCACTGGTAACCTCTCAAACGAACTACAAACACTTGGCCTCTGAACTTGTTTAGCCTACTAAAACTTCCAACGTACACAGCCTCTCCTGCTCAATCTGGCCAGAGCTCAACACCGAAATTGCGAACGTCCAGCAATTGCTCCTACACTAAAGGTGCCAGCCCTGAAAGCTCTTGCTGGTCCTCATCTCCCACTGGTAACCTCTCAAACGAACCACAAACACTTGGGCTCTGAACTTGTTTAGCCTACTAAAACTTCCAACGTACACAGCCTCTCCTGCTCAATCTGGCCAGAGCTCAACACCGACATTGCGAACGTCCAGCGATTGCTCCTACACTAAAGGTGCCAGCCCTGAAAGCTCTTGCTGGGCCTCATCTCCCACTGGTAACCTCTCAAACGAACCACAAACACTTGGCCTCTGAACTTGTTTAGCCTACTAAAACTTCCAACGTACACAGCCTCTCCTGCTTAATCTGGCCAAAATTCACCAACGAAATTGAGAACGTCCAGCGATTGCTCCTACACTAAAGGTGCCAGCCCTGAAAGCTCTTGCTGGTCCTCATCTCCCACTGGTAACCTCTCAAACGAACCACAAACACTTGGCCTCTGAACTTGTTTAGCCTACTAAAACTTCCAACGTACACAGCCTCTCCTGCTCAATCTGGCCAGAGCTCAACACCGACATTGCGAACGTCCAGCGATTGCTCCTACACTAAAGGTGCCAGCCCTGAAAGCTCTTGCTGGTCCTCATCTCCCACTGGTAACCTCTCAAATGAACCACAAACACTTGGGCTCTGAACTTGTTTAGCCTACTAAAACTTCCAACGTACACAGCCTCTCCTGCTCAATCTGGCCAAAATTCACCAACGAAATTACGAACGTCCAGCGATTGCTCCTACACTAAAGGTGCCAGCCCTGAAAGCTCTTGCTGGTCCTCATCTCCCACTGGTAACCTCTCAAACGAACCACAAACACTTGGGCTCTGAACTTGTTTAGCCTACTAAAACTTCCAACGTACACAGCCTCTCCTGCTCAATCTGGCCAAAATTCAACACCGAAATTGCGAACGTCCAGCGATTGCTCCTACACTAAAGGTGCCAGCCCTGAAAGCTCTTGCTGGTCCTCATCTCCCACTGGTAACCTCTCAAAAGAACCACAAACACTTGGGCTCTGAACTTGTTTCGCCTACTAAAACTTCCAACGTACACAGCCTCTCCTGCTCAATCTGGCCAAAATTCACCAACGAAATTGCGAACGTCCAGCGATTGCTCCTACACTAAAGGTGCCAGCCCTGAAAGCTCTTGCTGGTCCTCATCTCCCACTGGTAACCTCTCAAACGAACCACAAACACTTGGGCTCTGAACTTGTTTAGCCTACTAAAACTTCCAACGTACACAGCCTCTCCTGCTCAATCTGGCCAGAGCTCAACACCGACATTGCGAACGTCCAGCGATTGCTCCTACACTAAAGGTGCCAGCCCTGAAAGCTCTTGCTGGTCCTCATCTCCCACTGGTAACCTCTCAAACGAACCACAAACACTTGGGCTCTGAACTTGTTTAGCCTACTAAAACTTCCAACGTACACAGCCTCTCCTGCTCAATCTGGCCAGAGCTCAACACCGACATTGCGAACGTCCAGCGATTGCTCCTACACTAAAGGTGCCAGCCCTGAAAGCTCTTGCTGGGCCTCATCTCCCACTGGTAACCTCTCAAACGAACCACAAACACTTGGCCTCTGAACTTGTTTAGCCTACTAAAACTTCCAACGTACACAGCCTCTCCTGCTCAATCTGGCCAGAGCTCAACACCGACATTGCGAACGTCCAGCGATTGCTCCTACACTAAAGGTGCCAGCCCTGAAATCTCTTGCTGGTCCTCATCTCCCACTGGTAGCCTCTCAAATGAACCACAAACACTTGGGCTCTGAACTTGTTTAGCCTACTAAAACTTCCAATGTACACAGCCTCTCCTGCTCAATCTGGCCAGAGCTCAACACCGACATTGCGAACGTCCAGCGATTGCTCCTACACTAAAGGTGCCAGCCCTGAAAGCTCTTGCTGGTCCTCATCTCCCACTGGGAACCTCTCAAACGAACCACAAACACTTGGGCTCTGAACTTGTTTAGCCTACTAAAACTTCCAACGTACACAGCCTCTCCTGCTCAATCTGCCCAAAATTCAACACCGACATTGCGAACGTCCAGGGATTGCTCCTACACTAAAGGTGCCAGCCCTGAAAGCTCTTGCTGGGCCTCATCTCCCACTGGTAACCTCTCAAACGAACCACAAACACTTGGCCTCTGAACTTGTTTAGCCTACTAAAACTTCCAACGTACACAGCCTCTCCTGCTCAATCTGCCCAAAATTCACCAACGAAATTGCGAACGTCCAGCGATTGCTCCTACACTAAAGGTGCCAGCCCTGAAAGCTCTTGCTGGTCCTCATCTCCCACTGGTAACCTCTCAAACGAGCCACAAACACTTGGCCTCTGAACTTGTTTAGCCTACTAAAACTTCCAACGTACACAGCCTCTCCTGCTCAATCTGGCCAGAGCTCAACACCGACATTGCGAACGTCCAGCGATTGCTCCTACACTAAAGGTGCCAGCCCTGAAAGCTCTTGCTGGTCCTCATCTCCCACTGGTAACCTCTCAAATGAACCACAAACACTTGGGCTCTGAACTTGTTTAGCCTACTAAAACTTCCAACGTACACAGCCTCTCCTGCTCAATCTGGCCAAAATTCACCAACGAAATTACGAACGTCCAGCGATTGCTCCTACACTAAAGGTGCCAGCCCTGAAAGCTCTTGCTGGTCCTCATCTCCCACTGGTAACCTCTCAAACGAACCACAAACACTTGGGCTCTGAACTTGTTTAGCCTACTAAAACTTCCAACGTACACAGCCTCTCCTGCTCAATCTGGCCAGAGCTCAACACCGACATTGCGAACGTCCAGCGATTGCTCCTACACTAAAGGTGCCAGCCCTGAAAGCTCTTGCTGGGCCTCATCTCCCACTGGTAACCTCTCAAACGAACCACAAACACTTGGGCTCTGAACTTGTTTAGCCTACTAAAACTTCCAACGTACACAGCCTCTCCTGCTCAATCTGCCCAAAATTCACCAACGAAATTGCGAACGTCCAGCGATTGCTCCTACACTAAAGGTGCCAGCCCTGAAAGCTCTTGCTGGTCCTCATCTCCCACTGGTAACCTCTCAAACGAACCACAAACACTTGGCCTCTGAACTTGTTTAGCCTACTAAAACTTCCAACGTACACAGCCTCTCCTGCTCAATCTGGCCAGAGCTCAACACCGACATTGCGAACGTCCAGCGATTGCTCCTACACTAAAGGTGCCAGCCCTGAAAGCTCTTGCTGGTCCTCATCTCCCACTGGTAACCTCTCAAATGAACCACAAACACTTGGGCTCTGAACTTGTTTAGCCTACTAAAACTTCCAACGTACACAGCCTCTCCTGCTCAATCTGGCCAAAATTCACCAACGAAATTACGAACGTCCAGCGATTGCTCCTACACTAAAGGTGCCAGCCCTGAAAGCTCTTGCTGGTCCTCATCTCCCACTGGGAACCTCTCAAACGAACCACAAACACTTGGGCTCTGAACTTGTTTAGCCTACTAAAACTTCCAACGTAC
Organism: Gavia stellata; assembly: GCF_030936135.1. Classification (NCBI taxonomy): domain Eukaryota; kingdom Metazoa; phylum Chordata; class Aves; order Gaviiformes; family Gaviidae; genus Gavia; species Gavia stellata. Next base: position 7,028 of record NW_026777352.1, read on the forward strand.
ACAGCCTCTCCTGCTCAATCTGCCCAAAATTCAACACCGAAATTGCGAACGTCCAGCGATTGCTCCTACACTAAAGGTGCCAGCCCTGAAAGCTCTTGCTGGTCCTCATCTCCCACTGGTAACCTCTCAAACGAACCACAAACACTTGGCCTCTGAACTTGTTTAGCCTACTAAAACTTCCAACGTACACAGCCTCTCCTGCTCAATCTGGCCAGAGCTCAACACCGACATTGCGAACGTCCAGCGATTGCTCCTACACTAAAGGTGCCAGCCCTGAAAGCTCTTGCTGGGCCTCATCTCCCACTGGTAACCTCTCAAACGAACCACAAACACTTGGGCTCTGAACTTGTTTAGCCTACTAAAACTTCCAACGTACACAGCCTCTCCTGCTCAATCTGGCCAGAGCTCAACACCGACATTGCGAACGTCCAGGGATTGCTCCTACACTAAAGGTGCCAGCCCTGAAAGCTCTTGCTGGTCCTCATCTCCCACTGGTAACCTCTCAAACGAACCACAAACACTTGGGCTCTGAACTTGTTTAGCCTACTAAAACTTCCAACGTACACAGCCTCTCCTGCTCAATCTGGCCAAAATTCACCAACGAAATTACGAACGTCCAGCGATTGCTCCTACACTAAAGGTGCCAGCCCTGAAAGCTCTTGCTGGTCCTCATCTCCCACTGGTAACCTCTCAAACGAACCACAAACACTTGGCCTCTGAACTTGTTTAGCCTACTAAAACTTCCAACGTACACAGCCTCTCCTGCTCAATCTGGCCAGAGCTCAACACCGAAATTGTGAACGTCCAGGGATTGCTCCTACACTAAAGGTGCCAGCCCTGAAATCTCTTGCTGGTCCTCATCTCCCACTGGTAGCCTCTCAAATGAACCACAAACACTTGGGCTCTGAACTTGTTTAGCCTACTAAAACTTCCAATGTACACAGCCTCTCCTGCTCAATCTGGCCAGAGCTCAACACCGACATTGCGAACGTCCAGCGATTGCTCCTACACTAAAGGTGCCAGCCCTGAAAGCTCTTGCTGGTCCTCATCTCCCACTGGTAACCTCTCAAACGAACCACAAACACTTGGGCTCTGAACTTGTTTAGCCTACTAAAACTTCCAACGTACACAGCCTCTCCTGCTCAATCTGGCCAGAGCTCAACACCGACATTGCGAACGTCCAGCGATTGCTCCTACACTAAAGGTGCCAGCCCTGAAAGCTCTTGCTGGTCCTCATCTCCCACTGGTAACCTCTCAAATGAACCACAAACACTTGGCCTCTGAACTTGTTTAGCCTACTAAAACTTCCAACGTACACAGCCTCTCCTGCTCAATCTGGCCAAAATTCACCAACGAAATTACGAACGTCCAGCGATTGCTCCTACACTAAAGGTGCCAGCCCTGAAAGCTCTTGCTGGTCCTCATCTCCCACTGGTAACCTCTCAAACGAACCACAAACACTTGGGCTCTGAACTTGTTTAGCCTACTAAAACTTCCAACGTACACAGCCTCTCCTGCTCAATCTGGCCAAAATTCAACACCGAAATTGTGAACGTCCAGCGATTGCTCCTACACTAAAGGTGCCAGCCCTGAAAGCTCTTGCTGGTCCTCATCTCCCACTGGTAACCTCTCAAATGAACCACAAACACTTGGGCTCTGAACTTGTTTAGCCTACTAAAACTTCCAACGTACACAGCCTCTCCTGCTCAATCTGGCCAGAGCTCAACACCGACATTGCGAACGTCCAGGGATTGCTCCTACACTAAAGGTGCCAGCCCTGAAAGCTCTTGCTGGTCCTCATCTCCCACTGGTAACCTCTCAAACGAACCACAAACACTTGGGCTCTGAACTTGTTTAGCCTACTAAAACTTCCAACGTACACAGCCTCTCCTGCTCAATCTGGCCAAAATTCACCAACGAAATTACGAACGTCCAGCGATTGCTCCTACACTAAAGGTGCCAGCCCTGAAAGCTCTTGCTGGTCCTCATCTCCCACTGGTAACCTCTCAAACGAACCACAAACACTTGGCCTCTGAACTTGTTTAGCCTACTAAAACTTCCAACGTACACAGCCTCTCCTGCTCAATCTGGCCAGAGCTCAACACCGAAATTGTGAACGTCCAGGGATTGCTCCTACACTAAAGGTGCCAGCCCTGAAATCTCTTGCTGGTCCTCATCTCCCACTGGTAGCCTCTCAAATGAACCACAAACACTTGGGCTCTGAACTTGTTTAGCCTACTAAAACTTCCAATGTACACAGCCTCTCCTGCTCAATCTGGCCAGAGCTCAACACCGACATTGCGAACGTCCAGCGATTGCTCCTACACTAAAGGTGCCAGCCCTGAAAGCTCTTGCTGGTCCTCATCTCCCACTGGTAACCTCTCAAACGAACCACAAACACTTGGCCTCGGAACTTGTTTAGCCTACTAAAACTTCCAACGTACACAGCCTCTCCTGCTCAATCTGGCCAGAGCTCAACACCGACATTGCGAACGTCCAGCGATTGCTCCTACACTAAAGGTGCCAGCCCTGAAAGCTCTTGCTGGTCCTCATCTCCCACTGGTAACCTCTCAAATGAACCACAAACACTTGGCCTCTGAACTTGTTTAGCCTACTAAAACTTCCAACGTACACAGCCTCTCCTGCTCAATCTGGCCAAAATTCACCAACGAAATTACGAACGTCCAGCGATTGCTCCTACACTAAAGGTGCCAGCCCTGAAAGCTCTTGCTGGTCCTCATCTCCCACTGGTAACCTCTCAAACGAACCACAAACACTTGGGCTCTGAACTTGTTTAGCCTACTAAAACTTCCAACGTACACAGCCTCTCCTGCTCAATCTGGCCAAAATTCAACACCGAAATTGTGAACGTCCAGCGATTGCTCCTACACTAAAGGTGCCAGCCCTGAAAGCTCTTGCTGGTCCTCATCTCCCACTGGTAACCTCTCAAATGAACCACAAACACTTGGCCTCTGAACTTGTTTAGCCTACTAAAACTTCCAACGTACACAGCCTCTCCTGCTCAATCTGGCCAGAGCTCAACACCGACATTGCGAACGTCCAGGGATTGCTCCTACACTAAAGGTGCCAGCCCTGAAAGCTCTTGCTGGTCCTCATCTCCCACTGGTAACCTCTCAAACGAACCACAAACACTTGGGCTCTGAACTTGTTTAGCCTACTAAAACTTCCAACGTACACAGCCTCTCCTGCTCAATCTGGCCAAAATTCACCAACGAAATTACGAACGTCCAGCGATTGCTCCTACACTAAAGGTGCCAGCCCTGAAAGCTCTTGCTGGTCCTCATCTCCCACTGGTAACCTCTCAAACGAACCACAAACACTTGGCCTCTGAACTTGTTTAGCCTACTAAAACTTCCAACGTACACAGCCTCTCCTGCTCAATCTGGCCAGAGCTCAACACCGAAATTGTGAACGTCCAGGGATTGCTCCTACACTAAAGGTGCCAGCCCTGAAATCTCTTGCTGGTCCTCATCTCCCACTGGTAGCCTCTCAAATGAACCACAAACACTTGGGCTCTGAACTTGTTTAGCCTACTAAAACTTCCAATGTACACAGCCTCTCCTGCTCAATCTGGCCAGAGCTCAACACCGACATTGCGAACGTCCAGCGATTGCTCCTACACTAAAGGTGCCAGCCCTGAAAGCTCTTGCTGGTCCTCATCTCCCACTGGTAACCTCTCAAACGAACCACAAACACTTGGCCTCTGAACTTGTTTAGCCTACTAAAACTTCCAACGTACACAGCCTCTCCTGCTCAATCTGGCCAAAATTCAACACCGACATTGCGAACGTCCAGCGATTGCACCTACACTAAAGGTGCCAGCCCTGAAAGCTCTTGCTGGTCCTCATCTCCCACTGGGAACCTCTCAAACGAACCACAAACACTTGGGCTCTGAACTTGTTTAGCCTACTAAAACTTCCAACGTACACAGCCTCTCCTGCTCAATCTGGCCAGAGCTCAACACCGAAATTGTGAACGTCCAGGGATTGCTCCTACACTAAAGGTGCCAGCCCTGAAAGCTCTTGCTGGTCCTCATCTCCCACTGGGAACCTCTCAAACGAACCACAAACACTTGGGCTCTGAACTTGTTTAGCCTACTAAAACTTCCAACGTACACAGCCTCTCCTGCTCAATCTGGCCAGAGCTCAACACCGAAATTGCGAACGTCCAGCGATTGCTCCTACACTAAAGGTGCCAGCCCTGAAAGCTCTTGCTGGTCCTCATCTCCCACTGGTAACCTCTCAAACGAACCACAAACACTTGGGCTCTGAACTTGTTTAGCCTACTAAAACTTCCAACGTACACAGCCTCTCCTGCTCAATCTGCCCAAAATTCAACACCGAAATTGCGAACGTCCAGCGATTGCTCCTACACTAAAGGTGCCAGCCCTGAAAGCTCTTGCTGGTCCTCATCTCCCACTGGTAGCCTCTCAAATGAACCACAAACACTTGGGCTCTGAACTTGTTTAGCCTACTAAAACTTCCAATGTACACAGCCTCTCCTGCTCAATCTGGCCAGAGCTCAACACCGACATTGCGAACGTCCAGCGATTGCTCCTACACTAAAGGTGCCAGCCCTGAAAGCTCTTGCTGGTCCTCATCTCCCACTGGGAACCTCTCAAACGAACCACAAACACTTGGCCTCTGAACTTGTTTAGCCTACTAAAACTTCCAACGTACACAGCCTCTCCTGCTCAATCTGGCCAGAGCTCAACACCGACATTGCGAACGTCCAGGGATTGCTCCTACACTAAAGGTGCCAGCCCTGAAAGCTCTTGCTGGTCCTCATCTCCCACTGGTAACCTCTCAAACGAACCACAAACACTTGGGCTCTGAACTTGTTTAGCCTACTAAAACTTCCAACGTACACAGCCTCTCCTGCTCAATCTGGCCAAAATTCAACACCGACATTGCGAACGTCCAGCGATTGCTCCTACACTAAAGGTGCCAGCCCTGAAAGCTCTTGCTGGTCCTCATCTCCCACTGGTAACCTCTCAAACGAACCACAAACACTTGGCCTCTGAACTTGTTTAGCCTACTAAAACTTCCAACGTACACAGCCTCTCCTGCTCAATCTGGCCAGAGCTCAACACCGAAATTGTGAACGTCCAGGGATTGCTCCTACACTAAAGGTGCCAGCCCTGAAAGCTCTTGCTGGTCCTCATCTCCCACTGGTAACCTCTCAAACGAACCACAAACACTTGGCCTCTGAACTTGTTTAGCCTACTAAAACTTCCAACGTACACAGCCTCTCCTGCTCAATCTGGCCAAAATTCAACACCGACATTGCGAACGTCCAGCGATTGCTCCTACACTAAAGGTGCCAGCCCTGAAAGCTCTTGCTGGTCCTCATCTCCCACTGGGAACCTCTCAAACGAACCACAAACACTTGGGCTCTGAACTTGTTTAGCCTACTAAAACTTCCAACGTACACAGCCTCTCCTGCTCAATCTGGCCAGAGCTCAACACCGAAATTGCGAACGTCCAGCGATTGCTCCTACACTAAAGGTGCCAGCCCTGAAAGCTCTTGCTGGTCCTCATCTCCCACTGGTAACCTCTCAAACGAACCACAAACACTTGGGCTCTGAACTTGTTTAGCCTACTAAAACTTCCAACGTACACAGCCTCTCCTGCTCAATCTGCCCAAAATTCAACACCGAAATTGCGAACGTCCAGCGATTGCTCCTACACTAAAGGTGCCAGCCCTGAAAGCTCTTGCTGGTCCTCATCTCCCACTGGTAACCTCTCAAACGAACCACAAACACTTGGGCTCTGAACTTGTTTAGCCTACTAAAACTTCCAACGTACACAGCCTCTCCTGCTCAATCTGGCCAGAGCTCAACACCGGCATTGCGAACGTCCAGCGATTGCTCCTACACTAAAGGTGCCAGCCCTGAAAGCTCTTGCTGGGCCTCATCTCCCACTGGTAACCTCTCAAACGAACCACAAACACTTGGGCTCTGAACTTGTTTAGCCTACTAAAACTTCCAACGTACACAGCCTCTCCTGCTCAATCTGGCCAGAGCTCAACACCGACATTGCGAACGTCCAGCGATTGCTCCTACACTAAAGGTGCCAGCCCTGAAAGCTCTTGCTGGTCCTCATCTCCCACTGGTAACCTCTCAAACGAACCACAAACACTTGGGCTCTGAACTTGTTTAGCCTACTAAAACTTCCAACGTACACACCCTCTCCTGCTCAATCTGGCCAAAATTCACCAACGAAATTACGAACGTCCAGGATTGCTCCTACACTAAAGGTGCCAGCCCTGAAAGCTCTTGCTGGTCCTCATCTCCCACTGGTAACCTCTCAAACGAACCACAAACACTTGGGCTCTGAACTTGTTTAGCCTACTAAAACTTCCACGTACACAGCCTCTCCTGCTCAATCTGGCCAGAGCTCAACACCGAAATTGCGAACGTCCAGGGATTGCTCCTACACTAAAGGTGCCAGCCCTGAAAGCTCTTGCTGGTCCTCATCTCCCACTATGGTAGCCTCTCAAATGAACCACAAACACTTGGGCTCTGAACTTGTTTAGCCTACTAAAACTTCCAATGTACACAGCCTCTCCTGCTCAATCTGGCCAGAGCTCAACACCGACATTGCGAACGTCCAGCAATTGCTCCTACACTAAAGGTGCCAGCCCTGAAAGCTCTTGCTGGTCCTCATCTCCCACTGGTAACCTCTCAAACGAACCACAAACACTTGGGCTCTGAACTTGTTTAGCCTACTAAAACTTCCAACGTACACAGCCTCTCCTACTCAATCTGGCCAAAATTCACCAACGAAATTGCGAACGTCCAGCGATTGCTGCTACACTAAAGGTGCCAGCCCTGAAAGCTCTTGCTGGTCCTCATCTCCCACTGGGAACCTCTCAAACGAACCACAAACACTTGGCCTCTGAACTTGTTTAGCCTACTAAAACTTCCAACGTACACAGCCTCTCCTGCTCAATCTGCCCAAAATTCAACACCGACATTGCGAACGTCCAGCGATTGCTCCTACACTAAAGGTGCCAGCCCTGAAAGCTCTTGCTGGTCCTCATCTCCCACTGGTAACCTCTCAAACGAACCACAAACACTTGGGCTCTGAACTTGTTTAGCCTACTAAAACTTCCAACGTACACAGCCTCTCCTGCTCAATCTGGCCAGAGCTCAACACCGAAATTGCGAACGTCCAAGGATTGCTCCTACACTAAAGGTGCCAGCCCTGAAAGCTCTTGCTGGTCCTCATCTCCCACTGGTAACCTCTCAAACGAACCACAAACACTTGGGCTCTGAAATTGTTTAGACACTCAAAGGTTCAGACGTATCATCGCTTCCTATCGCTAATTCACGTCAGACCTCAACACCGACATTGCGAACGTCCAGCGATTGCTCCTACACTAAAGGTGCCAGCCCTGAAAGCTCTTGCTGGTCCTCATCTCCCACTGGGAACCTCTCAAACGAACCACAAACACTTGGCCTCTGAACTTGTTTAGCCTACTAAAACTTCCAACGTACACAGCCTCTCCTGCTCAATCTGGCCAGAGCTCAACACCGACATTGCGAACGTCCAGCGATTGCTCCTACACTAAAGGTGCCAGCCCTGAAAGCTCTTGCTGGTCCTCATCTCCCACTGGTAACCTCTCAAACGAACCACAAACACTTGGGCTCTGAACTTGTTTAGCCTACTAAAACTTCCAACGTACACAGCCTCTCCTGCTCAATCTGGCCAGAGCTCAACACCGACATTGCGAACGTCCAGTGATTGCTCCTACACTAAAGGTGCCAGCCCTGAAAGCTCTTGCTGGTCCTCATCTCCCACTGGTAACCTCTCAAACGAACCACAAACACTTGGGCTCTGAACTTGTTTAGCCTACTAAAACTTCCAACGTACACAGCCTCTCCTGCTCAATCTGGCCAGAGCTCAACACCGACATTGCGAACGTCCAGCGATTGCTCCTACACTAAAGGTGCCAGCCCTGAAAGCTCTTGCTGGTCCTCATCTCCCACTGGTAACCTCTCAAACGAACCACAAACACTTGGGCTCTGAACTTGTTTAGCCTACTAAAACTTCCAACGTACACAGCCTCTCCTGCTCAATCTGGCCAGAGCTCAACACCGACATTGCGAACGTCCAGTGATTGCTCCTACACTAAAGGTGCCAGCCCTGAAAGCTCTTGCTGGTCCTCATCTCCCACTGGTAACCTCTCAAACGAACCACAAACACTTGGGCTCTGAACTTGTTTAGCCTACTAAAACTTCCAACGTACACAGCCTCTCCTGCTCAATCTGGCCAGAGCTCAACACCGAAATTGCGAACGCCCAGCGATTGCTCCTACACTAAAGGTGCCAGCCCTGAAAGCTCTTGCTGGTCCTCATCTCCCACTGGTAACCTCTCAAATGAACCACAAACACTTGGGCTCTGAACTTGTTTAGCCTACTAAAACTTCCAACGTACACAGCCTCTCCTGCTCAATCTGGCCAGAGCTCAACACCGAAATTGCGAACGTCCAGGGATTGCTCCTACACTAAAGGTGCCAGCCCTGAAAGCTCTTGCTGGTCCTCATCTCCCACTGGTAACCTCTCAAACGAACCACAAACACTTGGGCTCTGAACTTGTTTAGCCTACTAAAACTTCCAACGTACACAGCCTCTCCTGCTCAATCTGGCCAGAGCTCAACACCGAAATTGCGAACGTCCAGGGATTGCTCCTACACTAAAGGTGCCAGCCCTGAAAGCTCTTGCTGGTCCTCATCTCCCACTGGTAACCTCTCAAACGAACCACAAACACTTGGGCTCTGAACTTGTTTAGCCTACTAAAACTTCCAACGTACACAGCCTCTCCTGCTCAATCTGGCCAGAGCTCAACACCGGCATTGCGAACGTCCAGCGATTGCTCCTACACTAAAGGTGCCAGCCCTGAAAGCTCTTGCTGGGCCTCATCTCCCACTGGTAACCTCTCAAACGAACCACAAACACTTGGGCTCTGAACTTGTTTAGCCTACTAAAACTTCCAACGTACACAGCCTCTCCTGCTCAATCTGGCCAGAGCTCAACACCGACATTGCGAACGTCCAGCGATTGCTCCTACACTAAAGGTGCCAGCCCTGAAAGCTCTTGCTGGTCCTCATCTCCCACTGGTAACCTCTCAAACGAACCACAAACACTTGGGCTCTGAACTTGTTTAGCCTACTAAAACTTCCAACGTACACACCCTCTCCTGCTCAATCTGGCCAAAATTCACCAACGAAATTACGAACGTCCAGGGATTGCTCCTACACTAAAGGTGCCAGCCCTGAAAGCTCTTGCTGGTCCTCATCTCCCACTGGTAACCTCTCAAACGAACCACAAACACTTGGGCTCTGAACTTGTTTAGCCTACTAAAACTTCCAACGTACACAGCCTCTCCTGCTCAATCTGGCCAGAGCTCAACACCGAAATTGCGAACGTCCAGGGATTGCTCCTACACTAAAGGTGCCAGCCCTGAAATCTCTTGCTGGTCCTCATCTCCCACTGGTAGCCTCTCAAATGAACCACAAACACTTGGGCTCTGAACTTGTTTAGCCTACTAAAACTTCCAATGTACACAGCCTCTCCTGCTCAATCTGGCCAGAGCTCAACACCGACATTGCGAACGTCCAGCGATTGCTCCTACACTAAAGGTGCCAGCCCTGAAAGCTCTTGCTGGTCCTCATCTCCCACTGGTAACCTCTCAAACGAACCACAAACACTTGGGCTCTGAACTTGTTTAGCCTACTAAAACTTCCAACGTACACAGCCTCTCCTACTCAATCTGGCCAAAATTCACCAACGAAATTGCGAACGTCCAGCGATTGCTGCTACACTAAAGGTGCCAGCCCTGAAAGCTCTTGCTGGTCCTCATCTCCCACTGGGAACCTCTCAAACGAACCACAAACACTTGGCCTCTGAACTTGTTTAGCCTACTAAAACTTCCAACGTACACAGCCTCTCCTGCTCAATCTGCCCAAAATTCAACACCGAAACTGTGAACGTCCAGCGATTGCTCCTACACTAAAGGTGCCAGCCCTGAAAGCTCTTGCTGGTCCTCATCTCCCACTGGTAACCTCTCAAACGAACCACAAACACTTGGGCTCTGAACTTGTTTAGCCTACTAAAACTTCCAACGTACACAGCCTCTCCTGCTCAATCTGCCCAAAATTCAACACCGACATTGCGAACGTCCAGCGATTGCTCCTACACTAAAGGTGCCAGCCCTGAAAGCTCTTGCTGGTCCTCATCTCCCACTGGTAACCTCTCAAACGAACCACAAACACTTGGGCTCTGAACTTGTTTAGCCTACTAAAACTTCCAACGTACACAGCCTCTCCTGCTCAATCTGGCCAGAGCTCAACACCGAAATTGCGAACGTCCAAGGATTGCTCCTACACTAAAGGTGCCAGCCCTGAAAGCTCTTGCTGGTCCTCATCTCCCACTGGTAACCTCTCAAACGAACCACAAACACTTGGGCTCTGAAATTGTTTAGACACTCAAAGTTTCAGACGTATCATCGCTTCCTATCGCTAATTCACGTCAGACATCAACACCGAAATTACGAACGTCCAGCGATTGCTCCTACACTAAAGGTGCCAGCCCTGAAAGCTCTTGCTGGGCCTCATCTCCCACTGGTAACCTCTCAAACGAACCACAAACACTTGGCCTCTGAACTTGTTTAGCCTACTAAAACTTCCAACGTACACAGCCTCTCCTGCTCAATCTGGCCAGAGCTCAACACCGACATTGCGAACGTCCAGCGATTGCTCCTACACTAAAGGTGCCAGCCCTGAAAGCTCTTGCTGGTCCTCATCTCCCACTGGTAACCTCTCAAACGAACCACAAACACTTGGGCTCTGAACTTGTTTAGGCTACTAAAACTTCCAACGTACACAGCCTCTCCTGCTCAATCTGGCCAAAATTCACCAACGAAATTGCGAACGTCCAGCGATTGCTCCTACACTAAAGGTGCCAGCCCTGAAAGCTCTTGCTGGTCCTCATCTCCCACTGGTAACCTCTCAAACGAACCACAAACACTTGGGCTCTGAACTTGTTTAGCCTACTAAAACTTCCAACGTACACAGCCTCTCCTGCTCAATCTGGCCAGAGCTCAACACCGACATTGCGAACGTCCAGCGATTGCTCCTACACTAAAGGTGCCAGCCCTGAAAGCTCTTGCTGGTCCTCATCTCCCACTGGTAACCTCTCAAACGAACCACAAACACTTGGGCTCTGAACTTGTTTAGCCTACTAAAACTTCCAACGTACACAGCCTCTCCTGCTCAATCTGGCCAGAGCTCAACACCGACATTGCGAACGTCCAGCGATTGCTCCTACACTAAAGGTGCCAGCCCTGAAAGCTCTTGCTGGTCCTCATCTCCCACTGGTAACCTCTCAAACGAACCACAAACACTTGGCCTCTGAACTTGTTTAGCCTACTAAAACTTCCAACGTACACAGCCTCTCCTGCTCAATCTGGCCAGAGCTCAACACCGACATTGCGAACGTCCAGCAATTGCTCCTACACTAAAGGTGCCAGCCCTGAAAGCTCTTGCTGGTCCTCATCTCCCACTGGTAACCTCTCAAATGAACCACAAACACTTGGGCTCTGAACTTGTTTAGCCTACTAAAACTTCCAACGTACACAGCCTCTCCTGCTCAATCTGGCCAGAGCTCAACACCGAAATTGCGAACGTCCAGGGATTGCTCCTACACTAAAGGTGCCAGCCCTGAAAGCTCTTGCTGGTCCTCATCTCCCACTGGTAACCTCTCAAACGAACCACAAACACTTGGGCTCTGAACTTGTTTAGCCTACTAAAACTTCCAACGTACACAGCCTCTCCTGCTCAATCTGGCCAGAGCTCAACACCGAAATTGCGAACGTCCAGCGATTGCTCCTACACTAAAGGTGCCAGCCCTGAAAGCTCTTGCTGGTCCTCATCTCCCACTGGTAACCTCTCAAACGAACCACAAACACTTGGGCTCTGAACTTGTTTAGCCTACTAAAACTTCCAACGTACACAGCCTCTCCTGCTCAATCTGGCCAGAGCTCAACACCGACATTGCGAACGTCCAGCGATTGCTCCTACACTAAAGGTGCCAGCCCTGAAAGCTCTTGCTGGTCCTCATCTCCCACTGGTAACCTCTCAAACGAACCACAAACACTTGGGCTCTGAACTTGTTTAGCCTACTAAAACTTCCAACGTACACAGCCTCTCCTGCTCAATCTGGCCAAAATTCACCAACGAAATTACGAACGTCCAGGGATTGCTCCTACACTAAAGGTGCCAGCCCTGAAAGCTCTTGCTGGTCCTCATCTCCCACTGGTAACCTCTCAAACGAACCACAAACACTTGGGCTCTGAACTTGTTTAGCCTACTAAAACTTCCAACGTACACAGCCTCTCCTGCTCAATCTGGCCAGAGCTGAACACCGAAATTGTGAACGTCCAGGATTGCTCCTACACTAAAGGTGCCAGCCCTGAAATCTCTTGCTGGTCCTCATCTCCCACTGGTAGCCTCTCAAATGAACCACAAACACTTGGGCTCTGAACTTGTTTAGCCTACTAAAACTTCCAATGTACACAGCCTCTCCTGCTCAATCTGGCCAGAGCTCAACACCGACATTGCGAACGTCCAGCGATTGCTCCTACACTAAAGGTGCCAGCCCTGAAAGCTCTTGCTGGTCCTCATCTCCCACTGGTAACCTCTCAAACGAACCACAAACACTTGGGCTCTGAACTTGTTTAGCCTACTAAAACTTCCAACGTACACAGCCTCTCCTGCTCAATCTGGCCAAAATTCAACACCGACATTGCGAACGTCCAGCGATTGCTCCTACACTAAAGGTGCCAGCCCTGAAAGCTCTTGCTGGTCCTCATCTCCCACTGGGAACCTCTCAAACGAACCACAAACACTTGGGCTCTGAACTTGTTTAGCCTACTAAAACTTCCAACGTACACAGCCTCTCCTGCTCAATCTGGCCAGAGCTCAACACCGAAATTGTGAACGTCCAGGGATTGCTCCTACACTAAAGGTGCCAGCCCTGAAAGCTCTTGCTGGTCCTCATCTCCCACTGGGAACCTCTCAAACGAACCACAAACACTTGGCCTCTGAACTTGTTTAGCCTACTAAAACTTCCAACGTACACAGCCTCTCCTGCTCAATCTGGCCAGAGCTCAACACCGAAATTGCGAACGTCCAGCGATTGCTCCTACACTAAAGGTGCCAGCCCTGAAAGCTCTTGCTGGTCCTCATCTCCCACTGGTAACCTCTCAAACGAACCACAAACACTTGGGCTCTGAACTTGTTTAGCCTACTAAAACTTCCAACGTACACAGCCTCTCCTGCTCAATCTGGCCAAAATTCACCAACGAAATTACGAACGTCCAGCGATTGCTCCTACACTAAAGGTGCCAGCCCTGAAAGCTCTTGCTGGTCCTCATCTCCCACTGGTAACCTCTCAAAGGAACCACAAACACTTGGGCTCTGAACTTGTTTAGCCTACTAAAACTTCCAACGTACACAGCCTCTCCTGCTCAATCTGCCCAAAATTCAACACCGAAATTGCGAACGTCCAGCGATTGCTCCTACACTAAAGGTGCCAGCCCTGAAAGCTCTTGCTGGTCCTCATCTCCCACTGGTAACCTCTCAAACGAACCACAAACACTTGGGCTCTGAACTTGTTTAGCCTACTAAAACTTCCAACGTACACAGCCTCTCCTGCTCAATCTGGCCAGAGCTCAACACCGGCATTGCGAACGTCCAGCGATTGCTCCTACACTAAAGGTGCCAGCCCTGAAAGCTCTTGCTGGGCCTCATCTCCCACTGGTAACCTCTCAAACGAACCACAAACACTTGGAGGCTCTGAACTTGTTTAGCCTACTAAAACTTCCAACGTACACAGCCTCTCCTGCTCAATCTGGCCAGAGCTCAACACCGAAATTGCGAACGTCCAGCGATTGCTCCTACACTAAAGGTGCCAGCCCTGAAGCTCTTGCTGGTCCTCATCTCCCACTGGTAACCTCTCAAACGAACCACAAACACTTGGGCTCTGAACTTGCTTAGCCTACTAAAACTTCCAACGTACACACCCTCTCCTGCTCAATCTGGCCAAAATTCACCAACGAAATTACGAACGTCCAGCGATTGCTCCTACACTAAAGGTGCCAGCCCTGAAAGCTCTTGCTGGTCCTCATCTCCCACTGGTAACCTCTCAAACGAACCACAAACACTTGGGCTCTGAACTTGTTTAGCCTACTAAAACTTCCAACGTACACAGCCTCTCCTGCTCAATCTGCCCAAAATTCAACTCCGAAATTGCGAACGTCCAGGGATTGCTCCTACACTAAAGGTGCCAGCCCTGAAATCTCTTGCTGGTCCTCATCTCCCACTGGTAGCCTCTCAAATGAACCACAAACACTTGGGCTCTGAACTTGTTTAGCCTACTAAAACTTCCAATGTACACAGCCTCTCCTGCTCAATCTGGCCAGAGCTCAACACCGACATTGCGAACGTCCAGCGATTGCTCCTACACTAAAGGTGCCAGCCCTGAAAGCTCTTGCTGGTCCTCATCTCCCACTGGTAACCTCTCAAACGAACCACAAACACTTGGGCTCTGAACTTGTTTTAGGCCTACTAAAACTTCCAACGTACACAGCCTCTCCTACTCAATCTGGCCAAAATTCACCAACGAAATTGCGAACGTCCAGCGATTGCTCCTACACTAAAGGTGCCAGCCCTGAAAGCTCTTGCTGGTCCTCATCTCCCACTGGTAACCTCTCAAACGAACCACAAACACTTGGGCTCTGAACTTGTTTAGCCTACTAAAACTTCCAATGTACACAGCCTCTCCTGCTCAATCTGGCCAGAGCTCAACACCGAAATTGTGAATGTCCAGGGATTGCTCCTACACTAAAGGTGCCAGCCCTGAAAGCTCTTGCTGGTCCTCATCTCCCACTGGGAACCTCTCAAACGAACCACAAACACTTGGCCTCTGAACTTGTTTAGCCTACTAAAACTTCCAACGTACACAGCCTCTCCTGCTCAATCTGCCCAAAATTCAACACCGAAACTGTGAACGTCCAGCGATTGCTCCTACACTAAAGGTGCCAGCCCTGAAAGCTCTTGCTGGTCCTCATCTCCCACTGGTAACCTCTCAAACGAACCACAAACACTTGGGCTCTGAACTTGTTTAGCCTACTAAAACTTCCAACGTACACAGCCTCTCCTGCTCAATCTGCCCAAAATTCAACACCGACATTGCGAACGTCCAGCGATTGCTCCTACACTAAAGGTGCCAGCCCTGAAAGCTCTTGCTGGTCCTCATCTCCCACTGGTAACCTCTCAAACGAACGACAAACACTTGGGCTCTGAACTTGTTTAGCCTACTAAAACTTCCAACGTACACAGCCTCTCCTTCTCAATCTGGCCAGAGCTCAACACCGAAATTGCGAACGTCCAGGGATTGCTCCTACACTAAAGGTGCCAGCCCTGAAAGCTCTTGCTGGTCCTCATCTCCCACTGGTAACCTCTCAAACGAACCACAAACACTTGGGCTCTGAAATTGTTTAGACACTCAAAGGTCCAGACGTATCATCGCTTCCTATCGCTAATTCACGTCAGACCCTCAACACCGAAATTACGAACGTCCAGCGATTGCTCCTACACTAAAGGTGCCAGCCCTGAAAGCTCTTGCTGGTCCTCATCTCCCACTGGTAACCTCTCAAATGAACCACAAACACTTGGCCTCTGAACTTGTTTAGCCTACTAAAACTTCCAACGTACACAGCCTCTCCTGCTCAATCTGGCCAGAGCTCAGCACCGACATTGCGAACGTCCAGCGATTGCTCCTACACTAAAGGTGCCAGCCCTGAAAGCTCTTGCTGGTCCTCATCTCCCACTGGTAACCCTCTCAAACGAACCACAAACACTTGGGCTCTGAAACTTGTTTAGGCTACTAAAACTTCCAACGTACACAGCCTCTCCTGCTCAATCTGGCCAAAATTCACCAACGAAATTGCGAACGTCCAGCGATTGCTCCTACACTAAAGGTGCCAGCCCTGAAAGCTCTTGCTGGTCCTCATCTCCCACTGGTAACCTCTCAAACGAACCACAAACACTTGGGCTCTGAACTTGTTTAGCCTACTAAAACTTCCAACGTACACAGCCTCTCCTGCTCAATCTGGCCAGAGCTCAACACCGACATTGCGAACGTCCAGCGATTGCTCCTACACTAAAGGTACCAGCCCTGAAAGCTCTTGCTGGTCCTCATCTCCCACTGGTAACCTCTCAAACTAACCAGAAAACACTTGGGCTCTGAACTTGTTTAGCCTACTAAAACTTCCAACGTACACAGCCTCTCCTGCTCAATCTGGCCAGAGCTCAACACCGAAATTGCGAACATCCAGCGATTGCTCCTACACTAAAGGTGCCAGCCCTGAAAGCTCTTGCTGGGCCTCATCTCCCACTGGTAACCTCTCAAACGAACCACAAACACTTGGGCTCTGAACTTGTTTAGCCTACTAAAACTTCCAACGTACACAGCCTCTCCTGCTCAATCTGGCCAGAGCTCAACACCGGCATTGCGAACGCCCAGCGATTGCTCCTACACTAAAGGTGCCAGCCCTGAAAGCTCTTGCTGGTCCTCATCTCCC
The DNA here is from genome assembly GCF_030936135.1 of Gavia stellata. Lineage (NCBI taxonomy): Eukaryota > Metazoa > Chordata > Aves > Gaviiformes > Gaviidae > Gavia > Gavia stellata. The sequence continues at coordinate 23,698 of NW_026777352.1, forward strand.
ACTGGTAACCTCTCAAATGAACCACAAACACTTGGGCTCTGAACTTGTTTAGCCTACTAAAACTTCCAACGTACACAGCCTCTCCTGCTCAATCTGGCCAGAGCTCAACACCGAAATTGCGAACGTCCAGCGATTGCTCCTACACTAAAGGTGCCAGCCCTGAAAGCTCTTGCTGGTCCTCATCTCCCACTGGTAACCTCTCAAACGAACCACAAACACTTGGGCTCTGAACTTGTTTAGCCTACTAAAAACTTCCAACGTACACAACCTCTCCTGCTCAATCTGGCCAGAGCTCAACACCGACATTGCGAACGTCCAGCGATTGCTCCTACACTAAAGGTGCCAGCCCTGAAAGCTCTTGCTGGTCCTCATCTCCCACTGGTAACCTCTCAAATGAACCACAAACACTTGGCCTCTGAACTTGTTTAGCCTACTAAAACTTCCAACGTACACAGCCTCTCCTGCTCAATCTGGCCAGAGCTCAACACCGAAATTGCGAACGTCCAGCGATTGCTCCTACACTAAAGGTGCCAGCCCTGAAAGCTCTTGCTGGTCCTCATCTCCCACTGGTAACCTCTCAAACGAACCACAAACACTTGGGCTCTGAACTTGTTTAGCCTACTAAAACTTCCAACGTACACAGCCTCTCCTGCTCAATCTGGCCAGAGCTCAACACCGACATTGCGAACGTCCAGCGATTGCTCCTACACTAAAGGTGCCAGCCCTGAAAGCTCTTGCTGGTCCTCATCTCCCACTGGTAACCTCTCAAACGAACCACAAACACTTGGCCTCTGAACTTGTTTAGCCTACTAAAACTTCCAACGTACACAGCCTCTCCTGCTCAATCTGCCCAAAATTCAACACCGAAATTGCGAACGTCCATCGATTGCTGCTACACTAAAGGTGCCAGCCCTGAAAGCTCTTGCTGGTCCTCATCTCCCACTGGTAACCTCTCAAACGAACCACAAACACTTGGCCTCTGAACTTGTTTAGCCTACTAAAACTTCCAACGTACACAGCCTCTCCTGCTCAATCTGGCCAAAATTCAACACCGACATTGCGAACGTCCAGCGATTGCTCCTGCACTAAAGGTGCCAGCCCTGAAAGCTCTTGCTGGTCCTCATCTCCCACTGGTAACCTCTCAAACGAACCACAAACACTTGGGCTCTGAACTTGTTTAGCCTACTAAAACTTCCAACGTACACAGCCTCTCCTGCTCAATCTGGCCAGAGCTCAACACCGAAATTGCGAACGTCCAGGGATTGCTCCTACTCTAAAGGTGCCAGCCCTGAAAGCTCTTGCTGGTCCTCATCTCCCACTGGTAACCTCTCAAACGAACCACAAACACTTGGCCTCTGAACTTGTTTAGCCTACTAAAACTTCCAACGTACACAGCCTCTCCTGCTCAATCTGCCCAAAATCCAACACCGAAATTGCGAACGTCCAGCGATTGCTCCTACACTAAAGGTGCCAGCCCTGAAAGCTCTTGCTGGTCCTCATCTCCCACTGGTAACCTCTCAAATGAACCACAAACACTTGGGCTCTGAACTTGTTTAGCCTACTAAAACTTCCAACGTACACAGCCTCTCCTGCTCAATCTGGCCAGAGCTCAACACCGAAATTGCGAACGTCCAGCGATTGCTCCTACACTAAAAGGTGCCAGCCCTGAAAGCTCTTGCTGGGCCTCATCTCCCACTGGTAACCTCTCAAACGAACCACAAACACTTGGGCTCTGAACTTGTTTAGCCTACTAAAACTTCCAACGTACACAGCCTCTCCTGCTCAATCTGCCCAAAATTCAACACCGAAATTGCGAACGTCCATCGATTGCTGCTACACTAAAGGTGCCAGCCCTGAAAGCTCTTGCTGGTCCTCATCTCCACTGGTAACCTCTCAAACGAACCACAAACACTTGGCCTCTGAACTTGTTTAGCCTACTAAAACTTCCAACGTACACAGCCTCTCCTGCTCAATCTGGCCAAAATTCAACACCGACATTGCGAACGTCCAGCGATTGCTCCTGCACTAAAGGTGCCAGCCCTGAAAGCTCTTGCTGGTCCTCATCTCCCACTGGTAACCTCTCAAACGAACCACAAACACTTGGGCTCTGAACTTGTTTAGCCTACTAAAACTTCCAACGTACACAGCCTCTCCTGCTCAATCTGGCCAGAGCTCAACACCGAAATTGCGAACGTCCAGGGATTGCTCCTACTCTAAAGGTGCCAGCCCTGAAAGCTCTTGCTGGTCCTCATCTCCCACTGGTAACCTCTCAAACGAACCACAAACACTTGGCCTCTGAACTTGTTTAGCCTACTAAAACTTCCAACGTACACAGCCTCTCCTGCTCAATCTGCCCAAAATCCAACACCGAAATTGCGAACGTCCAGCGATTGCTCCTACACTAAAGGTGCCAGCCCTGAAAGCTCTTGCTGGTCCTCATCTCCCACTGGTAACCTCTCAAATGAACCACAAACACTTGGGCTCTGAACTTGTTTAGCCTACTAAAACTTCCAACGTACACAGCCTCTCCTGCTCAATCTGGCCAGAGCTCAACACCGAAATTGCGAACGTCCAGCGATTGCTCCTACACTAAAGGTGCCAGCCCTGAAAGCTCTTGCTGGGCCTCATCTCCCACTGGTAACCTCTCAAACGAACCACAAACACTTGGGCTCTGAACTTGTTTAGCCTACTAAAACTTCCAACGTACACAGCCCTCTCCTGCTCAATCTGCCCAAAATTCAACTCCGAAATTGCGAACGTCCAGCGATTGCTCCTACACTAAAGGTGCCAGCCCTGAAAGCTCTTGCTGGTCCTCATCTCCCACTGGTAACCTCTCAAACGAACCACAAACACTTGGGCTCTGAACTTGTTTAGCCTACTAAAACTTCCAACGTACACAGCCTCTCCTGCTCAATCTGGCCAGAGCTCAACACCGACATTGCGAACGTCCAGCGATTGCTCCTACACTAAAGGTGCCAGCCCTGAAAGCTCTTGCTGGTCCTCATCTCCCACTGGTAACCTCTCAAACGAACCACAAACACTTGGGCTCTGAAATTGTAAGGTCCAGACGTATCATCGCTTCCTTTCGCTAATTCACGTCAGACCTCAACACCGAAATTACGAACGTCCAGGGATTGCTCCTACACTAAAGGTGCCAGCCCTGAAAGCTCTTGCTGGTCCTCATCTCCCACTGGTAACCTCTCAAACGAACCACAAACACTTGGCCTCTGAACTTGTTTAGCCTACTAAAACTTCCAACGTACACAGCCTCTCCTGCTCAATCTGCCCAAAATCCAACACCGAAATTGCGAACGTCCAGCGATTGCTCCTACACTAAAGGTGCCAGCCCTGAAAGCTCTTGCTGGTCCTCATCTCCCACTGGCAACCTCTCAAATGAACCACAAACACTTGGCCTCTGAACTTGTTTAGCCTACTAAAACTTCCAACGTACACAGCCTCTCCTGCTCAATCTGGCCAGAGCTCAACACCGACATTGCGAACGTCCAGCGATTGCTCCTACACTAAAGGTGCCAGCCCTGAAAGCTCTTGCTGGTCCTCATCTCCCACTGGTAACCTCTCAAACGAACCACAAACACTTGGGCTCTGAATTTCTTTAGCCTACTAAAACTTCCAACGTACACAGCCTCTCCTGCTCAATTTGCCCAAAATTCACCAACGAAATTACGAACGTCCAGCGATTGCTCCTACACTAAAGGTGCCAGCCCTGAAAGCTCTTGCTGGTCCTCATCTCCCACTGGTAACCTCTCAAACGAACCACAAACACTTGGGCTCTGAACTTGTTTAGCCTACTAAAACTTCCAACGTACACAGCCTCTCCTGCTCAATCTGTCCAAAATTCAACACCGACATTGCGAACGTCCAGCGATTGCTCCTACACTAAAGGTGCCAGCCCTGAAAGCTCTTGCTGGTCCTCATCTCCCACTGGTAACCTCTCAAACGAACCACAAACACTTGGCCTCTGAACTTGTTTAGCCTACTAAAACTTCCAACGTACACAGCCTCTCCTGCTCAATCTGGCCAAAATTCAACACCGACATTGCGAACGTCCAGCGATTGCTCCTACACTAAAGGTGCCAGCCCTGAAAGCTCTTGCTGGTCCTCATCTCCCACTGGTAACCTCTCAAACGAACCACAAACACTTGGGCTCTGAACTTGTTTAGGCTACTAAAACTTCCAACGTACACAGCCTCTCCTGCTCAATCTGGCCAGAGCTCAACACCGACATTGCGAACGTCCAGCGATTGCTCCTACACTAAAGGTGCCAGCCCTGAAAGCTCTTGCTGGGCCTCATCTCCCACTGGTAACCTCTCAAACGAACCACAAACACTTGGCCTCTGAACTTGTTTAGCCTACTAAAACTTCCAACGTACACAGCCTCTCCTGCTCAATCTGGCCAGAGCTCAACACCGAAACTGCGAACGCCCAGTGATTGCTCCTACACTAAAGGTGCCAGCCCTGAAAGCTCTTGCTGGGCCTCATCTCCCACTGGGAACCTCTCAAATGAACCACAAACACTTGGGCTCTGAACTTGTTTAGCCTACTAAAACTTCCAACGTACACAGCCTCTCCTGCTCAATCTGGCAAGAGCTCAACACCGAAATTGCGAACGTCCAGCGATTGCTCCTACACTAAAGGTGCCAGCCCTGAAAGCTCTTGCTGGTCCTCATCTCCCACTGGTAACCTCTCAAACGAACCACAAACACTTGGGCTCTGAACTTGTTTAGCCTACTAAAACTTCCAACGTACACAGCCTCTCCTGCTCAATCTGGCCAAAATTCAACACCGACATTGCGAACGTCCAGCGATTGCTCCTACACTAAAGGTGCCAGTCCTGAAAGCTCTTGCTGGTCCTCATCTCCCACTGGTAACCTCTCAAACGAACCACAAACACTTGGGCTCTGACTTGTTTAGCCTACTAAAACCTCCAACGTACACAGCCTCTCCTGCTCAATCTGGCCAAAATTCAACACTGACATTGCGAACGTCCAGCGATTGCTCCTACACTAAAGGTGCCAGCCTGAAAGCTCTTGCTGGTCCTCATCTCCCACTGGTAACCTCTCAAACGAACCACAAACACTTGGGCTCTGAACTTGTTTAGCCTACTAAAACTTCCAACGTACACAGCCTCTCCTGCTCAATCTGGCCAGAGCTCAACACCGAAATTGCGAACGTCCAGGGATTGCTCCTACTCTAAAGGTGCCAGCCCTGAAAGCTCTTGCTGGTCCTCATCTCCCACTGGTAACCTCTCAAACGAACCACAAACACTTGGGCTCTGAAATTGTTTAGACACTCAAAGGTCCAGACGTATCATCGCTTCCTTTCGCTAATTCACGTCAGACCTCAACACCGAAATTACGAACGTCCAGCGATTGCTCCTACACTAAAGGTGCCAGCCCTGAAAGCTCTTGCTGGTCCTCATCTCCCACTGGTAACCTCTCAAACGAACCACAAACACTTGGCCTCTGAACTTGTTTAGCCTACTAAAACTTCCAACGTACACAGCCTCTCCTGCTCAATCTGGCCAGAGCTCAACACCGAAATTGCGAACGTCCAGCGATTGCTCCTACACTAAAGGTGCCAGCCCTGAAAGCTCTTGCTGGTCCTCATCTCCCACTGGTAACCTCTCAAACGAACCACAAACACTTGGGCTCTGAACTTGTTTAGCCTACTAAAACTTCCAACGTACACAGCCTCTCCTGCTCAATCTGGCCAGAGCTCAACACCGACATTGCGAACGTCCAGCGATTGCTCCTACACTAAAGGTGCCAGCCCTGAAAGCTCTTGCTGGTCCTCATCTCCCACTGGTAACCTCTCAAACGAACCACAAACACTTGGGCTCTGAACTTGTTTAGCCTACTAAAACTTCCAACGTACACAGCCTCTCCTGCTCAATCTGGCCAGAGCTCAACACCGAAATTGCGAACGTCCACCGATTGCTCCTACACTAAAGGTGCCAGCCCTGAATGCTGTTGCTGGTCCTCATCTCCCACTGGTAACCTCTCAAACGAACCACAAACACTTGGGCTCTGAACTTGTTTAGCCTACTAAAACTTCCAACGTACACAGCCTCTCCTGCTCAATCTGGCCAGAGCTCAACACCGAAATTGCGAACGTCCAGCGAGATTGCTCCTACACTAAAGGTGCCAGCCCTGAAAGCTCTTGCTGGTCCTCATCTCCCACTGGTAACCTCTCAAACGAACCACAAACACTTGGGCTCTGAACTTGTTTAGCCTACTAAAACTTCCAACGTACACAGCCTCTCCTGCTCAATCTGCCCAAAATTCAACACCGAAACTGTGAACGTCCAGCGATTGCTCCTACACTAAAGGTGCCAGCCCTGAAAGCTCTTGCTGGTCCTCATCTCCCACTGGTAACCTCTCAAACGAACCACAAACACTTGGCCTCTGAACTTGTTTAGCCTACTAAAACTTCCAACGTACACAGCCTCTCCTGCTCAATCTGGCCAAATTCAACACCGACATTGCGAACGTCCAGCGATTGCTCCTGCACTAAAGGTGCCAGCCCTGAAAGCTCTTGCTGGTCCTCATCTCCCACTGGTAACCTCTCAAACGAACCACAAACACTTGGCCTCTGAACTTGTTTAGCCTACTAAAACTTCCAACGTACACAGCCTCTCCTGCTCAATCTGGCCAGAGCTCAACACCGAAATTGCGAACGTCCAGGGATTGCTCCTACTCTAAAGGTGCCAGCCCTGAAAGCTCTTGCTGGTCCTCATCTCCCACTGGTAACCTCTCAAACGAACCACAAACACTTGGGCTCTGAAATTGTTTAGACACTCAAAGGTCCAGACGTATCATCGCTTCCTTTCGCTAATTCACGTCAGACCTCAACACCGAAATTACGAACGTCCAGGGATTGCTCCTACACTAAAGGTGCCAGCCCTGAAAGCTCTTGCTGGTCCTCATCTCCCACTGGTAACCTCTCAAACGAACCACAAACACTTGGGCTCTGAACTTGTTTAGCCTACTAAAACTTCCAACGTACACAGCCTCTCCTGCTCAATCTGCCCAAAATTCAACACCGAAATTGCGAACGTCCAGCGATTGCTCCTACACTAAAGGTGCCAGCCCTGAAAGCTCTTGCTGGTCCTCATCTCCCACTGGTAACCTCTCAAATGAACCACAAACACTTGGCCTCTGAACTTGTTTAGCCTACTAAAACTTCCAACGTACACAGCCTCTCCTGCTCAATCTGGCCAGAGCTCAACACCGAAATTGCGAACGTCCAGCGATTGCTCCTACACTAAAGGTGCCAGCCCTGAAAGCTCTTGCTGCTCCTCATCTACCACTGGTAACCTCTCAAACGAACCACAAACACTTGGCCTCTGAACTTGTTTAGCCTACTAAAACTTCCAACGTACACAGCCTCTCCTGCTCAATCTGCCCAAAATTCAACTCCGAAATTGCGAACGTCCAGCGATTGCTCCTACACTAAAGGTGCCAGCCCTGAAAGCTCTTGCTGGTCCTCATCTCCCACTGGTAACCTCTCAAACGAACCACAAACACTTGGGCTCTGAACTTGTTTAGCCTACTAAAACTTCCAACGTACACAGCCTCTCCTGCTCAATCTGGCCAGAGCTCAACACCGAAATTGCGAACGTCCAGGGATTGCTCCTACACTAAAGGTGCCAGCCCTGAAAGCTCTTGCTGGTCCTCATCTCCCACTGGTAACCTCTCAAACGAACCACAAACACTTGGGCTCTGAAATTTTTTAGACACTCAAAGGTCCAGACGTATCATCGCTTCCTTTCGCTAATTCACGTCAGACCTCAACACCGAAATTACGAACGTCCAGGGATTGCTCCTACACTAAAGGTGCCAGCCCTGAAAGCTCTTGCTGGTCCTCATCTCCCACTGGTAACCTCTCAAACGAACCACAAACACTTGGGCTCTGAACTTGTTTAGCCTACTAAAACTTCCAACGTACACAGCCTCTCCTGCTCAATCTGGCCAGAGCTCAACACCGAAATTGCGAACGTCCAGCGATTGCTCCTACACTAAAGGTGCCAGCCCTGAAAGCTCTTGCTGGTCCTCATCTCCCACTGGGAACCTCTCAAATGAACCACAAACACTTGGCCTCTGAACTTGTTTAGCCTACTAAAACTTCCAACGTACACAGCCTCTCCTGCTCAATCTGGCCAGAGCTCAACACCGACATTGCGAACGTCCAGCGATTGCTCCTACACTAAAGGTGCCAGCCCTGAAAGCTCTTGCTGGTCCTCATCTCCCACTGGTAACCTCTCAAACGAACCACAAACACTTGGGCTCTGAATTTGTTTAGCCTACTAAAACTTCCAACGTACACAGCCTCTCCTGCTCAATTTGCCCAAAATTCACCAACGAAATTACGAACGTCCAGCGATTGCTCCTACACTAAAGGTGCCAGCCCTGAAAGCTCTTGCTGGTCCTCATCTCCCACTGGTAACCTCTCAAACGAACCACAAACACTTGGCTTCTGAACTTGTTTAGCCTACTAAAACTTCCAACGTACACAGCCTCTCCTGCTCAATCTGGCCAAAATTCACCAACGAAATTGCGAACGTCCAGCGATTGCTCCTACACTAAAGGTGCCAGCCCTGAAAGCTCTTGCTGGTCCTCATCTCCCACTGGTAACCTCTCAAACGAACCACAAACACTTGGGCTCTGAACTTGTTTAGCCTACTAAAACTTCCAACGTACACAGCCTCTCCTGCTCAATCTGGCCAGAGCTCAACACCGAAATTGCGAACGTCCAGCGATTGCTCCTACACTAAAGGTGCCAGCCCTGAAAGCTCTTGCTGGTCCTCATCTCCCACTGGTAACCTCTCAAACGAACCACAAACACTTGGGCTCTGAACTTGTTTAGCCTACTAAAACTTCCAACGTACACAGCCTCTCCTGCTCAATCTGGCCAGAGCTCAACACCGAAATTGCGAACGTCCAGCGATTGCTCCTACACTAAAGGTGCCAGCCCTGAAAGCTCTTGCTGGTCCTCATCTCCCACTGGTAACCTCTCAAACGAACCACAAACACTTGGGCTCTGAACTTGTTTAGCCTACTAAAACTTCCAACGTACACAGCCTCTCCTGCTCAATCTGGCCAGAGCTCAACACCGACATTGCGAACGTCCAGCGATTGCTCCTACACTAAAGGTGCCAGCCCTGAAAGCTCTTGCTGGTCCTCATCTCCCACTGGTAACCTCTCAAACGAACCACAAACACTTGGCCTCTGAACTTGTTTAGCCTACTATAACTTCCAACGTACACAGCCTCTCCTGCTCAATCTGGCCAGAGCTCAACACCGAAATTGCGAACGTCCAGCGATTGCTCCTACACTAAAGGTGCCAGCCCTGAAAGCTCTTGCTGGTCCTCATCTCCCACTGGTAACCTCTCAAACGAACCACAAACACTTGGGCTCTGAACTTGTTTAGCCTACTAAAACTTCCAACGTACACAGCCTCTCCTGCTCAATCTGCCCAAAATTCAACACCGAAACTGTGGACGTCCAGCGATTGCTCCTACACTAAAGGTGCCAGCCCTGAAAGCTCTTGCTGGTCCTCATCTCCCACTGGTAACCTCTCAAACGAACCACAAACACTTGGGCTCTGAACTTGTTTAGCCTACTAAAACTTCCAACGTACACAGCCTCTCCTGCTCAATCTGGCCAGAGCTCAACACCGACATTGCGAACGTCCAGCGATTGCTCCTACACTAAGGTGCCAGCCCTGAAAGCTCTTGCTGGTCCTCATCTCCCACTGGTAACCTCTCAAACGAACCACAAACACTTGGCCTCTGAACTTGTTTAGCCTACTAAAACTTCCAACGTACACAGCGTCTCCTGCTCAATCTGGCCCGAGCTCAACACCGAAACTGCGAACGCCCAGTGATTGCTCCTACACTAAAGGTGCCAGCCCTGAAAGCTCTTGCTGGTCCTCATCTCCCACTGGGAACCTCTCAAATGAACCACAAACACTTGGGCTCTGAACTTGTTTAGCCTACTAAAACTTCCAACGTACACAGCCTCTCCTGCTCAATCTGGCCAGAGCTCAACACCGACATTGCGAACGTCCAGCGATTGCTCCTACACTAAAGGTGCCAGTCCTGAAAGCTCTTGCTGGTCCTCATCTCCCACTGGTAACCTCTCAAACGAACCACAAACACTTGGCCTCTGAACTTGTTTAGCCTAGTAAAACTTCCAACGTACACAGCCTCTCCTGCTCAATCTGGCCAGAGCTCAATACCGAAATTGCGATCGTCCAGGGATTGCTCCTACTCTAAAGGTGCCAGCCCTGAAAGCTCTTGCTGGTCCTCATCTCCCACTGGTAACCTCTCAAACGAACCACAAACACTTGGGCTCTGAAATTGTTTAGACACTCAAAGGTCCAGACGTATCATCGCTTCCTTTCGCTAATTCACGTCAGACATCAACACCGAAATTACGAACGTCCAGCGATTGCTCCTACACTAAAGGTGCCAGCCCTGAAAGCTCTTGCTGGTCCTCATCTCCCACTGGTAACCTCTCAAACGAACCACAAACACTTGGCCTCTGAACTTGTTTAGCCTACTAAAACTTCCAACGTACACAGCCTCTCCTGCTCAATCTGCCCAAAATCCAACACCGAAATTGCGAACGTCCAGCGATTGCTCCTACACTAAAGGTGCCAGCCCTGAAAGCTCTTGCTGGTCCTCATCTCCCACTGGCAACCTCTCAAATGAACCACAAACAATTGGGCTCTGAACTTGTTTAGCCTACTAAAACTTCCAACGTACACAGCCTCTCCTGCTCAATCTGGCCAGAGCTCAACACCGACATTGCGAACGTCCAGCGATTGCTCCTACACTAAAGGTGCCAGCCCTGAAAGCTCTTGCTGGTCCTCATCTCCCACTGGTAACCTCTCAAACGAACCACAAACACTTGGCCTCTGAACTTGTTTAGCCTACTAAAACTTCCAACGTACACAGCCTCTCCTGCTCAATCTGCCCAAAATTCAACTCCGAAATTGCGAACGTCCAGCGATTGCTCCTACACTAAAGGTGCCAGCCCTGAAAGCTCTTGCTGGTCCTCATCTCCCACTGGTAACCTCTCAAACGAACCACAAACACTTGGGCTCTGAACTTGTTTAGCCTACTAAAACTTCCAACGTACACACCCTCTCCTGCTCAATCTGGCCAGAGCTCAACACCGACATTGCGAACGTCCAGCGATTGCTCCTACACTAAAGGTGCCAGCCCTGAAAGCTCTTGCTGGTCCTCATCTCCCACTGGTAACCTCTCAAACGAACCACAAACACTTGGGCTCTGAACTTGTTTAGCCTACTAAAACTTCCAACGTACACACCCTCTCCTGCTCAATCTGGCCAAAATTCACCAACGAAATTACGAACGTCCAGCGATTGCTCCTACACTAAAGGTGCCAGCCCTGAAAGCTCTTGCTGGTCCTCATCTCCCACTGGTAACCTCTCAAACGAACCACAAACACTTGGGCTCTGAACTTGTTTAGCCTACTAAAACTTCCAACGTACACAGCCTCTCCTGCTCAATCTGGCCAGAGCTCAACACCGACATTGCGAACGTCCAGCGATTGCTCCTACACTAAAGGTGCCAGCCCTGAAAGCTCTTGCTGGTCCTCATCTCCCACTGGTAACCTCTCAAACGAACCACAAACACTTGGCCTCTGAACTTGTTTAGCCTACTAAAACTTCCAACGTACACAGCCTCTCCTGCTCAATCTGCCCAAAATTCAACACCGACATTGCGAACGTCCAGCGATTGCTCCTACACTAAAGAGTGCCAGCCCTGAAAGCTCTTGCTGGTCCTCATCTCCCACTGGTAACCTCTCAAACGAACCACAAACACTTGGCCTCTGAACTTGTTAGCCTACTAAAACTTCCAACGTACACAGCCTCTCCTGCTCAATCTGGCCAGAGCTCAACACCGACATTGCGAACGTCCAGCGATTGCTCCTACACTAAAGGTGCCAGCCCTGAAAGCTCTTGCTGGTCCTCATCTCCCACTGGTAACCTCTCAAACGAACCACAAACACTTGGGCTCTGAACTTGTTTAGCCTACCTAAAACTTCCAACGTACACAGCCTCTCCTGCTCAATCTGGCCAGAGCTCAACACCGAAATTGCGAACGTCCAGCGATTGCTCCTACACTAAAGGTGCCAGCCCTGAAAGCTCTTGCTGGTCCTCATCTCCACTGGTAACCTCTCAAACGAACCACAAACACTTGGGCTCTGAACTTGTTTAGCCTACTAAAAACTTCCAACGTACACAGCCTCTCCTGCTCAATCTGCCCAAAATTCAACACCGAAACTGTGAACGTCCAGCGATTGCTCCTACACTAAAGGTGCCAGCCCTGAAAGCTCTTGCTGGTCCTCATCTCCCACTGGTAACCTCTCAAACGAACCACAAACACTTGGGCTCTGAACTTGTTTAGCCTACTAAAACTTCCAACGTACACAGCCTCTCCTGCTCAATCTGGCCAAAATTCAACACCGACATTGCGAACGTCCAGCGATTGCTCCTACACTAAAGGTGCCAGCCCTGAAAGCTCTTGCTGGTCCTCATCTCCCACTGGTAACCTCTCAAACGAACCACAAACACTTGGGCTCTGAACTTGTTTAGCCTACTAAAACTTCCAACGTACACAGCCTCTCCTGCTCAATCTGGCCAGAGCTCAACACCGAAATTGCGAACGTCCAGGGATTGCTCCTGCACTAGAGGTGCCAGCCCTGAAAGCTCTTGCTGGTCCTCATCTCCCACTGGTAACCTCTCAAACGAACCACAAACACTTGGGCTCTGAACTTGTTTAGCCTACTAAAACTTCCAACGTACACAGCCTCTCCTGCTCAATCTGACCAAAATTCAACTCCGACATTGCGAACGTCCAGCGATTGCTCCTACACTAAAGGTGCCAGCCCTGAAAGCTCTTGCTGGTCCTCATCTCCCACTGGGAACCTCTCAAACGAACCACAAACACTTGGGCTCTGAACTTGTTTAGCCTACTAAAACTTCCAACGTACACAGCCTCTCCTGCTCAATCTGGCCAGAGCTCAACACCAAAATTGCGAACGTCCAGCGATTGCTCCTACACTAAAGGTGCCAGCCCTGAAAGCTCTTGCTGGTCCTCATCTCCACTGGTAACCTCTCAAACGAACCACAAACACTTGGCCTCTGAACTTGTTTAGCCTACTAAAACTTCCAACGTACACAGCCTCTCCTGCTCAATCTGGCCAGAGCTCAACACCGACATTGCGAACGTCCAGCGATTGCTCCTACACTAAAGGTGCCAGCCCTGAAAGCTCTTGCTGGTCCTCATCTCCCACTGGTAATCTCTCAAACGAACCACAAACACTTGGGCTCTGAACTTGTTTAGCCTACTAAAACTTTCAACGTACACAGCCTCTCCTGCTCAATCTGGCCAAAATTCAACACCGAAATTGTGAACGTCCAGGGATTGCTCCTACACTAAAGGTGCCAGCCCTGAAAGCTCTTGCTGGTCCTCATCTCCCACTGGTAATCTCTCAAACGAACCACAAACACTTGGGCTCTGAACTTGTTTAGCCTACTAAAACTTCCAACGTACACAGCCTCTCCTGCTCAATCTGCCCAAAATTCAACACCGAAATTGTGAACGTCCAGGGATTGCTCCTACACTAAAGGTGCCAGCCCTGAAAGCTCTTGCTGGTCCTCATCTCCCACTGGTAACCTCTCAAACGAACCACAAACACTTGGGCTCTGAACTTGTTTAGCCTACTAAAACTTCCAACGTACACAGCCTCTCCTGCTCAATCTGCCCAAAATTCAACACCGAAACTGTGAACGTCCAGGGATTGCTCCTACACTAAAGGTGCCAGCCCTGAAAGCTCTTGCTGGTCCTCATCTCCCACTGGTAACCTCTCAAACGAACACAAACACTTGGGCTCTGAACTTGTTTAGGATACTAAAACTTCCAACGTACACAGCCTCTCCTGCTCAATCTGCCCAAAATTCAACACCGACATTGCGAACGTCCAGCGATTGCTCCTACACTAAAGGTGCCAGCCCTGAAAGCTCTTGCTGGTCCTCATCTCCCACTGGTAGCCTCTCAAATGAACCACAAACACTTGGGCTCTGAACTTGTTTAGCCTACTAAAACTTCCAACGTACACAGCCTCTCCTGCTCAATCTGGCCAGAGCTCAACACCGACATTGCGAACGTCCAGCGATTGCTCCTACACTAAAGGTGCCAGCCCTGAAAGCTCTTGCTGGTCCTCATCTCCCACTGGTAACCTCTCAAACGAACCACAAACACTTGGCTCTGAACTTGTTTAGGCTACTAAAACTTCCAACGTACACAGCCTCTCCTGCTCAATCTGGCCAAAATTCACCAACGAAATTGCGAACGTCCAGCGATTGCTCCTACACTAAAGGTGCCAGCCCTGAAAGCTCTTGCTGGTCCTCATCTCCCACTGGTAACCTCTCAAACGAACCACAAACACTTGGGCTCTGAACTTGTTTAGCCTACTAAAACTTCCAACGTACACAGCCTCTCCTGCTCAATCTGGCCAGAGCTCAACACCGAAATTGCGAACGTCCAGCGATTGCTCCTACACTAAAGGTGCCAGCCCTGAAAGCTCTTGCTGGTCCTCATCTCCACTGGTAACCTCTCAAATGAACCACAAACACTTGGCCTCTGAACTTGTTTAGACTACTAAAACTTCCAACGTACACAGCCTCTCCTGCTCAATCTGGCCAAAATTCAACACCGAAATTGTGAACGTCCAGGGATTGCTCCTACACTAAAGGTGCCAGCCCTGAAAGCTCTTGCTGGTCCTCATCTCCCACTGGGAACCTCTCAAAACGAACCACAAACACTTGGGCTCTGAACTTGTTTAGCCTACTAAAACTTCCAACGTACACAGCCTCTCCTGCTCAATCTGCCCAAAATTCAACACCGAAATTGTGAACGTCCAGGGATTGCTCCTACACTAAAGGTGCCAGCCCTGAAAGCTCTTGCTGGTCCTCATCTCCCACTGGTAACCTCTCAAACGAACCACAAACACTTGGGCTCTGAACTTGTTTAGCCTACTAAAACTTCCAACGTACACAGCCTCTCCTGCTCAATCTGCCCAAAATTCAACACCGAAATTGTGAACGTCCAGGGATTGCTCCTACACTAAAGGTGCCAGCCCTGAAAGCTCTTGCTGGTCCCCATCTCCCACTGGTAACCTCTCAAACGAACCACAAACACTTGGCCTCTGAACTTGTTTAGCCTACTAAAACTTCCAACGTACACAGCCTCTCCTGCTCAATCTGCCCAGAGCTCAACACCAAAATTGCGAACGTCCAGCGATTGCTCCTACACTAAAGGTGCCAGCCCTGAAAGCTCTTGCTGGTCCTCATCTCCCACTGGTAACCTCTCAAACGAACCACAAACACTTGGCCTCTGAACTTGTTTAGCCTACTAAAACTTCCAACGTACACAGCCTCTCCTGCTCAATCTGGCCAAAATTCAACACCGACATTGCGAACGTCCAGCGATTGCTCCTACACTAAGGTGCCAGCCCTGAAAGCTCTTGCTGGTCCTCATCTCCCACTGGTAACCTCTCAAACGAACCACAAACACTTGGGCTCTGAACTTGTTTAGCCTACTAAAACTTCCAACGTACACAGCCTCTCCTGCTCAATCTGGCCAGAGCTGAACACCGAAATTGTGAACGTCCAGGGATTGCTCCTACACTAAAGGTGCCAGCCCTGAAAGCTCTTGCTGGTCCTCATCTCCCACTGGGAACCTCTCAAACGAACCACAAAACACTTGGCCTCTGAACTTGTTTAGCCTACTAAAAACTTCAACGTACACAGCCTCTCCTGCTCAATCTGGCCAGAGCTCAACACCGAAATTGCGAACGTCCAGCGATTGCTCCTACACTAAAGGTGCCAGCCCTGAAAGCTCTTGCTGGTCCTCATCTCCCACTGGTAACCTCTCAAACGAACCACAAACACTTGGGCTCTGAACTTGTTTAGCCTACTAAAACTTCCAACGTACACAGCCTCTCCTGCTCAATCTGGCCAGAGCTCAACACCGACATTGCGAACGTCCAGCGATTGCTCCTACACTAAAGGTGCCAGCCCTGAAAGCTCTTGCTGGTCCTCATCTCCCACTGGGAACCTCTCAAACGAACCACAAACACTTGGGCTCTGAACTTGTTTAGCCTACTAAAACTTCCAACGTACACAGCCTCTCCTGCTCAATCTGGCCAAAATTCAACACCGACATTGCGAACGTCCAGCGATTCCTCCTACACTAAAGGTGCCAGCCCTGAAAGCTCTTGCTGGTCCTCATCTCCCACTGGTAACCTCTCAAACGAACCACAAACACTTGGGCTCTGAACTTTTTAGCCTACTAAAACTTCCAACATACACAGCCTCTCCTGCTCAATCTGCCCAAAATTCAACACCGAAATTGTGAACGTCCAGCGATTCCTCCTACACTAAAGGTGCCAGCCCTGAAAGCTCTTGCTGGTCCTCATCTCCCACTGGTAACCTCTCAAACGAACCACAAACACTTGGGCTCTGAACTTGTTTAGCCTACTAAAACTTCCAACGTACACAGCCTCTCCTGCTCAATCTGGCCAGAGCTCAACACCGAAATTGCGAACGTCCAGCGATTGCTCCTACACTAAAGGTGCCAGCCCTGAAAGCTCTTGCTGGTCCTCATCTCCCACTGGTAACCTCTCAAACGAACCACAAACACTTGGCCTCTGAACTTGTTTAGCCTACTAAAACTTCCAACGTACACAGCCTCTCCTGCTCAATCTGGCCAGAGCTCAACACCGAAATTGCGAACGTCCAGCGATTGCTCCTACACTAAAGGTGCCAGCCTGAAAGCTCTTGCTGGTCCTCATCTCCCACTGGTAACCTCTCAAACGAACCACAAACACTTGGGCTCTGAACTTGTTTAGCCTACTAAAACTTCCAACGTACACAGCCTCTCTGCTCAATCTGGCCAAAATTCACCAACGAAATTGCGAACGTCCAGCGATTGCTCCTACACTAAAGGTGCCAGCCCTGAAAGCTCTTGCTGGTCCTCATCTCCCACTGGTAACCTCTCAAACGAACCACAAACACTTGGGCTCTGAACTTGTTTAGGATACTAAAAACTTCCAACGTACACAGCCTCTCCTGCTCAATCTGCCCAAAATTCAACAACCGAAACTGTGAACGTCCAGCGATTGCTCCTACACTAAAGGTGCCAGCCCTGAAAGCTCTTGCTGGTCCTCATCTCCCACTGGTAACCTCTCAAACGAACCACAAACACTTGGGCTCTGAACTTGTTTAGCCTACTAAAACTTCCAACGTACACAGCCTCTCCTGCTCAATCTGGCCAAAATTCAACACCGACATTGCGAACGTCCAGCGATTGCTCCTACACTAAAGGTGCCAGCCCTGAAAGCTCTTGCTGGTCCTCATCTCCACTGGTAACCTCTCAAACGAACCACAAACACTTGGGCTCTGAACTTGTTTAGGCCTACTAGAACTTCCAACGTACACAGCCTCTCCTGCTCAATCTGGCCAGAGCTCAACAACGAAATTGCGAACGTCCAGGATTGCTCCTGCACTAAAGGTGCCAGCCCTGAAAGCTCTTGCTGGTCCTCATCTCCCACTGGGAACCTCTCAAACGAACCACAAACACTTGGCCTCTGAACTTGTTTAGCCTACTAAAACTTCCAACGTACACAGCCTCTCCTGCTCAATCTGGCCAAAATTCACCAACGAAATTACGAACGTCCAGCGATTGCTCCTACACTAAAGGTGCCAGCCCTGAAAGCTCTTGCTGGTCCTCATCTCCCACTGGTAACCTCTCAAACGAACCACAAACACTTGGGCTCTGAACTTGTTTAGCCTACTAAAACTTCCAACGTACACAGCCTCTCCTGCTCAATCTGCCCAAAATTCAACACCGAAACTGTGAACGTCCAGCGATTGCTCCTACACTAAAGGTGCCAGCCCTGAAAGCTCTTGCTGGTCCTCATCTCCCACTGGTAACCTCTCAAACGAACCACAAACACTTGGGCTCTGAACTTGTTTAGCCTACTAAAACTTCCAACGTACACAGCCTCTCCTGCTCAATCTGCCCAAAATTCAACACCGAAACTGTGAACGTCCAGCGATTGCTCCTACACTAAAGGTGCCAGCCCTGAAAGCTCTTGCTGGTCCTCATCTCCCACTGGTAACCTCTCAAACGAACCACAAACACTTGGCCTCTGAACTTGTTTAGCCTACTAAAACTTCCAACGAACACAGCCTCTCCTGCTCAATCTGGCCAGAGCTCAACAGCGAAATTGTGAACGTCCAGGGATTGCTCCTACACTAAAGGTGCCAGCCCTGAAAGCTCTTGCTGGTCCTCATCTCCCACTGGTAACCCTCTCAAACGAACCACAAACACTTGGGCTCTGAACTTGTTTAGCCTACTAAAACTTCCAATGTACACAGCCTCTCCTGCTCAATCTGCCCAAAATTCAACACCGAAATTGTGAACGTCCAGGGATTGCTCCTACACTAAAGGTGCCAGCCCTGAAAGCTCTTGCTGGTCCTCATCTCCCACTGGTAACCTCTCAAACGAACCACAAACACTTGGGCTCTGAACTTGTTTAGCCTACTAAAACTTCCAACGTACACAGCCTCTCCTGCTCAATCTGGCCAGAGCTCAACACCGAAATTGCGAACGTCCAGCGATTGCTCCTACACTAAAGGTGCCAGCCTGAAAGCTCTTGCTGGTCCTCATCTCCCACTGGTAACCTCTCAAACGAACCACAAACACTTGGCCTCTGAACTTGTTTAGCCTACTAAAACTTCCAACGTACACAGCCTCTCCTGCTCAATCTGGCCAGAGCTCAACACCGACATTGCGAACGTCCAGCGATTGCTCCTACACTAAGGGTGCCAGCCCTGAAAGCTCTTGCTGGTCCTCATCTCCCACTGGTAACCTCTCAAACGAACCACAAACACTTGCCTCTGAACTTGTTTAGCCTACTAAAACTTCCAACGTACACAGCCTCTCCTGCTCAATCTGGCCAGAGCTCAACACCGACATTGCGAACGTCCAGCGATTGCTCCTACACTAAGGTGCCAGCCCTGAAAGCTCTTGCTGGTCCTCATCTCCCACTGGTAACCTCTCAAACGAATCACAAACACTTGGCCTCTGAACTTGTTTAGCCTACTAAAACTTCCAACGTACACAGCCTCTCCTGCTCAATCTGGCCAAAATTCACCAACGAAACTGTGAACGTCAGCGATTGCTCCTACACTAAAGGTGCCAGCCCTGAAAGCTCTTGCTGGTCCCTAATCTCCCACTGGTAACCTCTCAAACGAACCACAAACACTTGGGCTCTGAACTTGTTTAGCCTACTAAAACTTCCAACGTACACAGCCTCTCCTGCTCAATCTGCCCAAAATTCAACACCGACATTGCGAACGTCCAGCGATTGCTCCTACACTAAAGGTGCCAGCCCTGAAAGCTCTTGCTGGTCCTCATCTCCCACTGGTAACCTCTCAAACGAACCACAAACACTTGGGCTCTGAACTTGTTTAGCCTACTAAAACTTCCAACGTACACAGCCTCTCCTGCTCAATCTGGCCAGAGCTCAACACCGAAATTGCGAACGTCCAGGGATTGCTCCTGCACTAAAGGTGCCAGCCCTGAAAGCTCTTGCTGGTCCTCATCTCCCACTGGTAACCTCTCAAACGAACCACAAACACTTGGCCTCTGAACTTGTTTAGCCTACTAAAACTTCCAACGTACACAGCCTCTCCTGCTCAATCTGCCCAAAATTCAACACCGACATTGCGAACCTCCAGCGATTGCTCCTACACTAAAGGTGCCAGCCCTGAAAGCTCTTGCTGGTCCTCATCTCCCACTGGTAACCTCTCAAACGAACCACAAACACTTGGCCTCTGAACTTGTTTAGCCTACTAAAACTTCCAACGTACACAGCCTCTCGTGCTCAATCTGGCCAGAGCTCAACACCGAAATTGCGAACGTCCAGGGATTGCTCCTGCACTAAAGGTGCCAGCCCTGAAAGCTCTTGCTGGTCCTCATCTCCCACTGGTAACCTCTCAACGAACCACAAACACTTGGGCTCTGAACTTGTTTAGCCTACTAAAACTTCCAACGTACACAGCCTCTCCTGCTCAATCTGGCAGAGCTGAACACCGAAATTGTGAACGTCCAGGGATTGCTCCTACACTAAAGGTGCCAGCCCTGAAAGCTCTTGCTGGTCCTCATCTCCCACTGGTAACCTCTCAAACGAACCACAAACACTTGGGCTCTGAACTTGTTTAGCCTACTAAAACTTCCAATGTACACAGCCTCTCCTGCTCAATCTGCCCAAAATTCAACACCGAAATTGTGAACGTCAGGGATTGCTCCTACACTAAAGGTGCCAGCCCTGAAAGCTCTTGCTGGTCCTCATCTCCCACTGGGAACCTCTCAAACGAACCACAAAACACTTGGCCTCTGAACTTGTTTAGCCTACTAAAACTTCCAACGTACACAGCCTCTCCTGCTCAATCTGGCCAGAGCTCAACACCGAATTGCGAACGTCCAGCGATTGCTCCTACACTAAAGGTGCCAGCCCTGAAAGCTCTTGCTGGTCCTCATCTCCCACTGGTAACCTCTCAAACGAACCACAAACACTTGGGCTCTGAACTTGTTTAGCCTACTAAAACTTCCAACGTACACAGCCTCTCCTGCTCAATCTGGCCAGAGCTCAACACCGACATTGCGAACGTCCAGCGATTGCTCCTACACTAAAGGTGCCAGCCCTGAAGCTCTTGCTGGTCCTCATCTCCCACTGGGAACCTCTCAAACGAACCACAAACACTTGGGCTCTGAACTTGTTTAGCCTACTAAAACTTCCAACGTACACAGCCTCTCCTGCTCAATCTGGCCAAAATTCAACACGACATTGCGAACGTCCAGCGATTCCTCTACACTAAAGGTGCCAGCCCTGAAAGCTCTTGCTGGTCCTCATCTCCCACTGGTAACCTCTAAACGAACCACAAACACTTGGGCTCTGAACTTGTTTAGCCTACTAAAACTTCCAACATACACAGCCTCTCCTGCTCAATCTGCCCAAAATTCAACACCGAAATTGTGAACGTCCAGCGATTCCTCCTACACTAAAGGTGCCAGCCCTGAAAGCTCTTGCTGGTCTCATCTCCCACTGGTAACCTCTCAAACGAACCACAAACACTTGGGCTCTGAACTTGTTTAGCCTACTAAAACTTCCAACGTACACAGCCTCTCCTGCTCAATCTGGCCAGAGCTCAACACCGACATTGCGAACGTCCAGCGATGCTCCTACACTAAAGGTGCCAGCCCTGAAAGCTCTTGCTGGTCCTCATCTCCCACTGGTAACCTCTCAAACGAACCACAAACACTTGAGGCTCTGAACTTGTTTAGCCTACTAAAACTTCCAACGTACACAGCCTCTCCTGCTCAATCTGGCCAGAGCTCAACACCGAAATTGCGAACGTCCAGCGATTGCTCCTACACTAAAGGTGCCAGCCCTGAAAGCTCTTGCTGGTCCTCATCTCCCACTGGTAACCTCTCAAACGAACCACAAACACTTGGCTCTGAACTTGTTTAGCCTACTAAAACTTCCAACGTACACAGCCTCTCCTGCTCAATCTGCCCAAAATTCAACACCGAAACTGTGAACGTCCAGCGATTGCTCCTACACTAAAGGTGCCAGCCCTGAAAGCTCTTGCTGGTCCTCATCTCCCACTGGTAACCTCTCAAACGAACCACAAACACTTGGGCTCTGAACTTGTTTTAGCCTACTAAAACTTCCAACGTACACAGCCTCTCCTGCTCAATCTGGCCAAAATTCAACACCGACATTGCGAACGTCCAGCGATTGCTCCTACACTAAGGTGCCAGCCCTGAAAGCTCTTGCTGGTCCTCATCTCCCACTGGTAACCTCTCAAACGAACCACAAACACTTGGACTCTGAACTTGTTTAGCCTACTAAACTTCCAACGTACACAGCCTCTCCTGCTCAATCTGGCCAGAGCTCAACACCGAAATTGCGAACGTCCAGGGATTGCTCCTGCACTAACAGGTGCCAGCCCTGAAAGCTCTTGCTGGTCCTCATCTCCCACTGGTAACCTCTCAAACGAACCACAAACACTTGGGCTCTGAACTTGTTTAGCCTACTAAAACTTCCAACGTACACAGCCTCTCCTGCTCAATCTGCCCAAAATTCAACACCGAAACTGTGAACGTCCAGCGATTGCTCCTACACTAAAGGTGCCAGCCCTGAAAGCTCTTGCTGGTCCTCATCTCCCACTGGTAACCTCTCAAACGAACCACAAACACTTGGGCTCTGAACTTGTTTAGCCTACTAAAACTTCCAACGTACACAGCCTCTCCTGCTCAATCTGCCCAAAATTCAACACCGAAACTGTGAACGTCCAGCGATTGCTCCTACACTAAAGGTGCCAGCCCTGAAAGCTCTTGCTGGTCCTCATCTCCCACTGGTAAGCTCTCAAACGAACCACAAACACTTGGCCTCTGAACTTGTTTAGCCTACTAAAACTCCAACGTACACAGCCTCTCCTGCTCAATCTGGCCAGAGCTCAACAGCGAAATTGTGAACGTCCAGGGATTGCTCCTACACTAAAGGTGCCAGCCCTGAAAGCTCTTGCTGGTCCTCATCTCCCACTGGTAACCTCTCAAACGAAACACAAACACTTGGGCTCTGAACTTGTTTAGCCTACTAAAACTTCCAATGTACACAGCCTCTCCTGCTCAATCTGCCCAAAATTCAACACCGAAATTGTGAACGTCCAGGGATTGCTCCTACACTAAAGGTGCCAGCCCTGAAAGCTCTTGCTGGTCCTCATCTCCCACTGGGAAACCTCTCAAACGAACCACAAACACTTGGCCTCTGAACTTGTTTAGCCTACTAAAACTTCCAACGTACACAGCCTCTCCTGCTCAATCTGGCCAGAGCTCAACACCGAAATTGCGAACGTCCAGCGATTGCTCCTACACTAAAGGTGCCAGCCCTGAAAGCTCTTGCTGGTCCTCATCTCAACCACTGGTAACCTCTCAAACGAACCACAAACACTTGGCCTCTGAACTTGTTTAGCCTACTAAAACTTCCAACGTACACAGCCTCTCCTGCTCATCTGGCCAGAGCTCAACACCGACATTGCGAACGTCCAGCGATTGCTCCTACACTAAAGGTGCCAGCCCTGAAAGCTCTTGCTGGTCTCATCTCCACTGGTAACCTCTCAAACGAACCACAAACACTTGGCCTCTGAACTTGTTTAGCCTACTAAAACTTCCAACGTACACAGCCTCTCCTGCTCAATCTGGCCAGAGCTCAACACGACATTGCGAACATTGCGAACGTCCAGCGATTGCTCCTACACTAAAGGTGCCAGCCCTGAAAGCTCTTGCTGGTCCTCATCTCCCACTGGTAACCTCTCAAACGAATCACAAACACTTGGCCTCTGAACTTGTTTAGCCTACTAAAACTTCCAACGTACACAGCCTCTCCTGCTCAATCTGGCCAAAATTCACCAACGAAACTGTGAACGTCCAGCGATTGCTCCTACACTAAAGGTGCCAGCCCTGAAAGCTCTTGCTGGTCCTCATCTCCACTGGTAACCTCTCAAACGAACCACAAACACTTGGGCTCTGAACTTGTTTAGCCTACTAAAACTTCAACGTACACAGCCTCTCCTGCTCAATCTGCCAAAATTCAACACCGACATTGCGAACGTCCAGCGATTGCTCCTACACTAAAGGTGCCAGCCCTGAAAGCTCTTGCTGGTCCTCATCTCCCACTGGTAACCTCTCAAACGAACCACAAACACTTGGGCTCTGAACTTGTTTAGCCTACTAAAACTTCCAACGTACACAGCCTCTCCTGCTCAATCTGGCCAGAGCTCAACACCGAAATTGCGAACGTCCAGGGATTGCTCCTGCACTAAAGGTGCCAGCCCTGAAAGCTCTTGCTGGTCCTCATCTCCCACTGGTAACCTCTCAAACGAACCACAAACACTTGGGCTCTGAACTTGTTTAGCCTACTAAAACTTCCAACGTACACAGCCTCTCCTGCTCAATCTGGCCAGAGCTCAACACCGACATTGCGAACGTCCAGGGATTGCTCCTACACTAAAGGTGCCAGCCCTGAAAGCTCTTGCTGGTCCTCATCTCCCACTGGTAACCTCTCAAATGAACCACAAACACTTGGCCTCTGAACTTGTTTAGCCTACTAAAACTTCCAACGTACACAGCCTCTCCTGCTCAATCTGGCCAGAGCTCAACACCGAAATTGCGAACGTCCAGCGATTGCTCCTACACTAAAGGTGCCAGCCCTGAAAGCTCTTGCTGGTCCTCATCTCCCACTGGTAACCTCTCAAACGAACCACAAACACTTGGGCTCTGAACTTGTTTAGCCTACTAAAACTTCCAACGTACACAGCCTCTCCTGCTCAATCTGGCCAGAGCTCAACACCGACATTGCGAACGTCCAGCGATTGCTCCTACACTAAAGGTGCCAGCCCTGAAAGCTCTTGCTGGTCCTCATCTCCCACTGGTAACCTCTCAAACGAACCACAAACACTTGGGCTCTGAACTTGTTTAGCCTACTAAAACTTCCAACGTACACAGCCTCTCCTGCTCAATCTGGCCAGAGCTCAACACCGAAATTGCGAACGTCCAGCGATTGCTCCTACACTAAAGGTGCCAGCCCTGAAAGCTCTTGCTGGTCCTCATCTCCCACTGGTAACCTCTCAAACGAACCACAAACACTTGGGCTCGGAACTTGTTTAGCCTACTAAAACTTCCAACGTACACAGCCTCTCCTGCTCAATCTGCCCAAAATTCAACACCGAAACTGTGAACGTCCAGCGATTGCTCCTACACTAAAGGTGCCAGCCCTGAAAGCTCTTGCTGGTCCTCATCTCCCACTGGTAACCTCTCAAACGAACCACAAACACTTGGGCTCTGAACTTGTTTAGCCTACTAAAACTTCCAACGTACACAGCCTCTCCTGCTCAATCTGGCCAAAATTCAACACCGAAATTGCGAACGTCCAGCGATTGATCCTACACTAAAGGTGCCAGCCCTGAAAGCTCTTGCTGGTCCTCATCTCCCACTGGTAACCTCTCAAACGAACCACAAACACTTGGGCTCTGAACTTGTTTAGCCTACTAAAACTTCCAACGTACACAGCCTCTCCTGCTCAATCTGGCCAGAGCTCAACACCGAAATTGCGAACGTCCAGGGATTGCTCCTGCACTAAAGGTGCCAGCCCTGAAAGCTCTTGCTGGTCCTCATCTCCCACTGGTAACCTCTCAAACGAACCACAAACACTTGGGCTCTGAACTTGTTTAGCCTACTAAAACTTCCAACGTACACAGCCTCTCCTGCTCAATCTGACCAAAATTCAACTCCGAAATTGCGAACGTCCAGCGATTGCTCCTACACTAAAGGTGCCAGCCCTGAAAGCTCTTGCTGGTCCTCATCTCCCACTGGTAACCTCTCAAACGAACCACAAACACTTGGGCTCTGAACTTGTTTAGCCTACTAAAACTTCCAACGTACACAGCCTCTCCTGCTCAATCTGGCCAGAGCTCAACACCGAAATTGCGAACGTCCAGCGATTGCTCCTACACTAAAGGTGCCAGCCCTGAAAGCTCTTGCTGGTCCTCATCTCCCACTGGGAACCTCTCAAACGAACCACAAACACTTGGCCTCTGAACTTGTTTAGCCTACTAAAACTTCCAACGTACACAGCCTCTCCTGCTCAATCTGGCCAGAGCTCAACACCGAAATTGCGAACGTCCAGCGATTGCTCCTACACTAAAGGTGCCAGCCCTGAAAGCTCTTGCTGGTCCTCATCTCCCACTGGTAACCTCTCAAACGAACCACAAACACTTGGCCTCTGAACTTGTTTAGCCTACTAAAACTTCCAACGTACACAGCCTCTCCTGCTCAATCTGGCCAGAGCTCAACACCGACATTGCGAACGTCCAGCGATTGCTCCTACACTAAAGGTGCCAGCCCTGAAAGCTCTTGCTGGTCCTCATCTCCCACTGGTAACCTCTCAAACGAACCACAAACACTTGGGCTCTGAACTTGTTTAGCCTACTAAAACTTCCAACGTACACAGCCTCTCCTGCTCAATCTGGCCAAAATTCAACACCGAAATTGTGAACGTCCAGCGATTCCTCCTACACTAAAGGTGCCAGCCCTGAAAGCTCTTGCTGGTCCTCATCTCCCACTGGTAACCTCTCAAACGAACCACAAACACTTGGGCTCTGAACTTGTTTAGCCTACTAAAACTTCCAACGTACACAGCCTCTCCTGCTCAATCTGGCCAAAATTCAACACCGAAATTGTGAACGTCCAGCGATTCCTCCTACACTAAAGGTGCCAGCCCTGAAAGCTCTTGCTGGTCCTCATCTCCCACTGGGAACCTCTCAAACGAACCACAAACACTTGGGCTCTGAACTTGTTTAGGATACTAAAACTTCCAACGTACACAGCCTCTCCTGCTCAATCTGGCCAAAATTCAACACAGACATTGCGAACGTCCAGCGATTGCTCCTACACTAAAGGTGCCAGCCCTGAAAGCTCTTGCTGGTCCTCATCTCCCACTGGTAACCTCTCAAACGAACCACAAACACTTGGGCTCTGAACTTGTTTAGCCTACTAAAACTTCCAACGTACACAGCCTCTCCTGCTCAATCTGGCCAAAATTCACCAACGAAATTGCGAACGTCCAGCGATTGCTCCTACACTAAAGGTGCCAGCCCTGAAAGCTCTTGCTGGTCCTCATCTCCCACTGGTAACCTCTCAAACGAACCACAAACACTTGGGCTCTGAACTTGTTTAGGATACTAAAACTTCCAACGTACACAGCCTCTCCTGCTCAATCTGGCCAGAGCTCAACACCGAAATTGCGAACGTCCAGCGATTGCTCCTACACTAAAGGTGCCAGCCCTGAAAGCTCTTGCTGGTCCTCATCTCCCACTGGTAACCTCTCAAACGAACCACAAACACTTGGGCTCTGAACTTGTTTAGCCTACTAAAACTTCCAACGTACACAGCCTCTCCTGCTCAATCTGGCCAGAGCTCAACACCGACATTGCGAACGTCCAGCGATTGCTCCTACACTAAAGGTGCCAGCCCTGAAAGCTCTTGCTGGTCCTCATCTCCCACTGGTAACCTCTCAAACGAACCACAAACACTTGGGCTCTGAACTTGTTTAGCCTACTAAAACTTCCAACGTACACAGCCTCTCCTGCTCAATCTGGCCAGAGCTCAACACCGAAATTGCGAACGTCCAGGGATTGCTCCTGCACTAAAGGTGCCAGCCCTGAAAGCTCTTGCTGGTCCTCATCTCCCACTGGTAACCTCTCAAACGAACCACAAACACTTGGCCTCTGAACTTGTTTAGCCTACTAAAACTTCCAACGTACACAGCCTCTCCTGCTCAATCTGGCCAGAGCTCAACACCGACATTGCGAACGTCCAGCGATTGCTCCTACACTAAAGGTGCCAGCCCTGAAAGCTCTTGCTGGTCCTCATCTCCCACTGGTAACCTCTCAAACGAACCACAAACACTTGGCCTCTGAACTTGTTTAGCCTACTAAAACTTCCAACGTACACAGCCTTTCCTGCTCAATCTGCCCAAAATTCAACTCCGACATTGCGAACGTCCAGCGATTGCTCCTACACTAAAGGTGCCAGCCCTGAAAGCTCTTGCTGGTCCTCATCTCCAACTGGTAACCTCTCAAACGAACCACAAACACTTGGGCTCTGAATTTGTTTAGCCTACTAAAACTTCCAACGTACACAGCCTCTCCTGCTTAATCTGGCCAAAATTAACCAACGAAATTACGAACGTCCAGCGATTGCTCCTACACTAAAGGTGCCAGCCCTGAAAGCTCTTGCTGGTCCTCATCTCCCACTGGGAACCTCTCAAACGAACCACAAACACTTGGCCTCTGAACTTGTTTAGCCTACTAAAACTTCCAACGTACACAGCCTCTCCTGCTCAATCTGCCCAAAATTCAACACCGAAACTGTGAACGTCCAGCGATTGCTCCTACACTAAAGCTGCCAGCCCTGAAAGCTCTTGCTGGTCCTCATCTCCCACTGGTAACCTCTCAAACGAACCACAAACACTTGGCCTCTGAACTTGTTTAGCCTACTAAAACTTCCAACGTACACAGCCTCTCCTGCTCAATCTGCCCAAAATTCAACACCGAAACTGTGAATGTCCAGCGATTGCTCCTACACTAAAGGTGCCAGCCCTGAACGCTCTTGCTGGTCCTCATCTCCCACTGGTAACCTCTCAAACGAACCACAAACACTTGGGCTCTGAACTTGTTTAGCCTACTAAAACTTCCAACGTACACAGCCTCTCCTGCTCAATCTGGCCAGAGCTCAACACCGACATTGCGAACGTCCAGCGATTGCTCCTACACTAAAGGTGCCAGCCCTGAAAGCTCTTGCTGGTCCTCATCTCCACTGGTAACCTCTCAAACGAACCACAAACACTTGGGCTCTGAACTTGTTTAGCCTACTAAAACTTCCAACGTACACAGCCTCTCCTGCTCAATCTGGCCAGAGCTCAACACCGAAATTGCGAACGTCCAGCGATTGCTCCTACACTAAAGGTGCCAGCCCTGAAAGCTCTTGCTGGTCCTCATCTCCCACTGGTAACCTCTCAAACGAACCACAAACACTTGGGCTCTGAACTTGTTTAGCCTACTAAAACTTCACAATGTACACAGCCTCTCCTGCTCAATCTGCCCAAAATCCAACACCGAAATTGTGAACGTCCAGGGATTGCTCCTACACTAAAGGTGCCAGCCCTGAAAGCTCTTGCTGGTCCTCATCTCGCACTGGTAACCTCTCAAACGAACCACAAACACTTGGCCTCTGAACTTGTTTAGCCTACTAAAACTTCCAACGTACACAGCCTCTCCTGCTCAATCTGGCCAGAGCTCAACACCGAAATTGCGAACGTCCAGCGATTGCTCCTACACTAAAGGTGCCAGCCCTGAAAGCTCTTGCTGGTCCTCATCTCCCACTGGTAACCTCTCAAACGAACCACAAACACTTGGCCTCTGAACTTGTTTAGCCTACTAAAACTTCCAACGTACACAGCCTCTCCTGCTCAATCTGGCCAGAGCTCAACACCGACATTGCGAACGTCCAGCGATTGCTCCTACACTAAAGGTGCCAGCCCTGAAAGCTCTTGCTGGGCCTCATCTCCCACTGGTAACCTCTCAAACGAACCACAAACACTTGGGCTCTGAACTTGTTTAGCCTACTAAAACTTCCAACGTACACAGCCTCTCCTGCTCAATCTGGCCAAAATTCAACTCCGAAATTGTGAACGTCCAGCGATTGCTCCTGCACTAAAGGTGCCAGCCCTGAAAGCTCTTGCTGGTCCTCATCTCCCACTGGTAACCTCTCAAACGAACCACAAACACTTGGCCTCTGAACTTGTTTAGCCTACTAAAACTTCCAACGTACACAGCCTCTCCTGCTCAATCTGGCCAAAATTCAACACCGACATTGCGAACGTCCAGCGATTGCTCCTACACTAAAGGTGCCAGCCCTGAAAGCTCTTGCTGGTCCTCATCTCCCACTGGTAACCTCTCAAACGAACCACAAACACTTGGGCTCTGAACTTGTTTAGCCTACTAAAACTTCCAACGTACACAGCCTCTCCTGCTCAATCTGGCCAGAGCTCAACACCGAAATTGCGAACGTCCAGGGATTGCTCCTGCACTAAAGGTGCCAGCCCTGAAAGCTCTTGCTGGTCCTCATCTCCCACTGGTAACCTCTCAAACGAACCACAAACACTTGGGCTCTGAACTTGTTTAGGATACCAAAACTTCCAACGTACACAGCCTCTCCTGCTCAATCTGGCCAGAGCTCAACACCGACATTGCGAACGTCCAGCGATTGCTCCTACACTAAAGGTGCCAGCCCTGAAAGCTCTTGCTGGTCCTCATCTCCCACTGGTAACCTCTCAAACGAACCACAAACACTTGGGCTCTGAACTTGTTTAGCCTACTAAACTTCCAACGTACACAGCCTCTCCTGCTCAATCTGCCCAAAATTCAACACCGAAACTGTGAACGTCCAGCGATTGCTCCTACACTAAAGGTGCCAGCCCTGAAAGCTCTTGCTGGTCCTCATCTCCCACTGGTAACCTCTCAAACGAACCACAAACACTTGGGCTCTGAACTTGTTTAGCCTACTAAAACTTCCAACGTACACAGCCTCTCCTGCTCAATCTGGCCAAAATTCAACACCGAAATTGCGAACGTCCAGCGATTGCTCCTACACTAAAGGTGCCAGCCCTGAAAGCTCTTGCTGGTCCTCATCTCCCACTGGTAACCTCTCAAACGAACCACAAACACTTGGGCTCTGAACTTGTTTAGCCTACTAAAACTTCCAACGTACACAGCCTCTCCTGCTCAATCTGGCCAGAGCTCAACACCGAAATTGCGAACGTCCAGCGATTGCTCCTACACTAAAGGTGCCAGCCCTGAAAGCTCTTGCTGGTCCTCATCTCCCACTGGTAACCTCTCAAACGAACCACAAACACTTGGCCTCTGAACTTGTTTAGCCTACTAAAACTTCCAACGTACACAGCCTCTCCTGCTCAATCTGGCCAGAGCTCAACACCGACATTGCGAACGTCCAGCGATTGCTCCTACACTAAAGGTGCCAGCCCTGAAAGCTCTTGCTGGGCCTCATCTCCCACTGGTAACCTCTCAAACGAACCACAAACACTTGGGCTCTGAACTTGTTTAGCCTACTAAAACTTCCAACGTACACAGCCTCTCCTGCTCAATCTGGCCAAAATTCAACTCCGAAATTGTGAACGTCCAGCGATTGCTCCTGCACTAAAGGTGCCAGCCCTGAAAGCTCTTGCTGGTCCTCATCTCCCACTGGTAACCTCTCAAACGAACCACAAACACTTGGCCTCTGAACTTGTTTAGCCTACTAAAACTTCCAACGTACACAGCCTCTCCTGCTCAATCTGGCCAAAATTCAACACCGACATTGCGAACGTCCAGCGATTGCTCCTACACTAAAGGTGCCAGCCCTGAAAGCTCTTGCTGGTCCTCATCTCCCACTGGTAACCTCTCAAACGAACCACAAACACTTGGGCTCTGAACTTGTTTAGCCTACTAAAACTTCCAACGTACACAGCCTCTCCTGCTCAATCTGGCCAGAGCTCAACACCGAAATTGCGAACGTCCAGGATTGCTCCTGCACTAAAGGTGCCAGCCCTGAAAGCTCTTGCTGGTCCTCATCTCCCACTGGTAACCTCTCAAACGAACCACAAACACTTGGGCTCTGAACTTGTTTAGGATACCAAAACTTCCAACGTACACAGCCTCTCCTGCTCAATCTGGCCAGAGCTCAACACCGACATTGCGAACGTCCAGCGATTGCTCCTACACTAAAGGTGCCAGCCCTGAAAGCTCTTGCTGGTCCTCATCTCCCACTGGTAACCTCTCAAACGAACCACAAACACTTGGGCTCTGAACTTGTTTAGCCTACTAAAACTTCCAACGTACACAGCCTCTCCTGCTCAATCTGCCCAAAATTCAACACCGAAACTGTGAACGTCCAGCGATTGCTCCTACACTAAAGGTGCCAGCCCTGAAAGCTCTTGCTGGTCCTCATCTCCCACTGGTAACCTCTCAAACGAACCACAAACACTTGGGCTCTGAACTTGTTTAGCCTACTAAAACTTCCAACGTACACAGCCTCTCCTGCTCAATCTGGCCAAAATTCAACACCGAAATTGCGAACGTCCAGCGATTGCTCCTACACTAAAGGTGCCAGCCCTGAAAGCTCTTGCTGGTCCTCATCTCCCACTGGTAACCTCTAAAACGAACCACAAACACTTGGGCTCTGAACTTGTTTAGCCTACTAAAACGTCCAACGTACACAGCCTCTTCTGCTCAATCTGCCCAAAATTCAACACCGAAATTGCGAACGTCCAGCGATTGCTCCTACACTAAAGGTGCCAGCCCTGAAAGCTCTTGCTGGTCCTCATCTCCCACTGGTAACCTCTCAAACGAACCACAAACACTTGGGCTCTGAACTTGTTTAGCCTACTAAAACTTCCAACGTACACAGCCTCTCCTGCTCAATCTGGCCAGAGCTCAACACCGACATTGCGAACGTCCAGCGATTGCTCCTACACTAAAGGTGCCAGCCCTGAAAGCTCTTGCTGGTCCTCATCTCCCACTGGTAACCTCTCAAACGAACCACAAACACTTGGCCTCTGAACTTGTTTAGCCTACTAAAACTTCCAATGTACACAGCCTCTCCTGCTCAATCTGGCCAGAGCTCAACACCGACATTGCGAACGTCCAGCGATTGCTCCTACACTAAAGGTGCCAGCCCTGAAAGCTCTTGCTGGTCCTCATCTCCCACTGGTAACCTCTCAAATGAACCACAAACACTTGGCCTCTGAACTTGTTTAGCCTACTAAAACTTCCAACGTACACAGCCTCTCCTGCTCAATCTGGCCAAAATTCAACACCGAAATTGTGAACGTCCAGGGATTGCTCCTACACTAAAGGTGCCAGCCCTGAAAGCTCTTGCTGGTCCTCATCTCCCACTGGTAACCTCTCAAACGAACCACAAACACTTGGCCTCTGAACTTGTTTAGCCTACTAAAACTTCCAACGTACACAGCCTCTCCTGCTCAATCTGGCCAGAGCTCAACACCGACATTGCGAACGTCCAGCGATTGCTCCTACACTAAAGGTGCCAGCCCTGAAAGCTCTTGCTGGTCCTCATCTCCCACTGGTAACCTCTCAAATGAACCACAAACACTTGGCCTCTGAACTTGTTTAGCCTACTAAAACTTCCAACGTACACAGCCTCTCCTGCTCAATCTGGCCAAAATTCAACACCGAAATTGTGAACGTCCAGGGATTGCTCCTACACTAAAGGTGCCAGCCCTGAAAGCTCTTGCTGGTCCTCATCTCCCACTGGTAACCTCTCAAACGAACCACAAACACTTGGCCTCTGAACTTGTTTAGCCTACTAAAACTTCCAACGTACACAGCCTCTCCTGCTCAATCTGGCCAAAATTCAACACCGAAATTGTGAACGTCCAGCGATTGCTCCTACACTAAAGGTGCCAGCCCTGAAAGCTCTTGCTGGTCCTCATCTCCCACTGGTAACCTCTCAAACGAACCACAAACACTTGGGCTCTGAACTTGTTTAGCCTACTAAAACTTCCAACGTACACAGCCTCTCCTGCTCAATCTGGCCAGAGCTCAACACCGAAATTGCGAACGTCCAGCGATTGCTCCTACACTAAAGGTGCCAGCCCTGAAAGCTCTTGCTGGTCCTCATCTCCCACTGGTAACCTCTCAAACGAACCACAAACACTTGGCCTCTGAACTTGTTTAGCCTACTAAAACTTCCAACGTACACAGCCTCTCCTGCTCAATCTGCCCAAAATTCAACACCGACATTGCGAACGTCCAGCGATTGCTCCTACACTAAAGGTGCCAGCCCTGAAAGCTCTTGCTGGTCCTCATCTCCCACTGGTAACCTCTCAAACGAACCACAAACACTTGGCCTCTGAACTTGTTTAGCCTACTAAAACTTCCAACGTACACAGCCTCTCCTGATCAATCTGCCCAAAATTCAACACCGAAACTGTGAACGTCCAGCGATTGCTCCTACACTAAAGGTGCCAGCCCTGAAAGCTCTTGCTGGTCCTCATCTCCCACTGGTAACCTCTCAAACGAACCACAAACACTTGGCCTCTGAACTTGTTTAGCCTACTAAAACTTCCAACGTACACAGCCTCTCCTGCTCAATCTGGCCAGAGCTCAACACCGAAATTGCGAACGTCCAGGGATTGCTCCTGCACTAAAGGTGCCAGCCCTGAAAGCTCTTGCTGGTCCTCATCTCCCACTGGTAACCTCTCAAACGAACCACAAACACTTGGGCTCTGAACTTGTTTAGCCTACTAAAACTTCCAACGTACACAGCCTCTCCTGCTCAATCTGGCCAAAATTCAACACCGACATTGCGAACGTCCAGCGATTGCTCCTACACTAAAGGTGCCAGCCCTGAAAGCTCTTGCTGGTCCTCATCTCCCACTGGTAACCTCTCAAACGAACCACAAACACTTGGGCTCTGAACTTGTTTAGCCTACTAAAACTTCCAACGTACACAGCCTCTCCTGCTCAATCTGGCCAGAGCTCAACACCGACATTGCGAACGTCCAGCGATTGCTCCTACACTAAAGGTGCCAGCCCTGAAAGCTCTTGCTGGTCCTCATCTCCCACTGGTAACCTCTCAAACGAACCACAAACACTTGGGCTCTGAACTTGTTTAGCCTACTAAAACTTCCAACGTACACAGCCTCTCCTGCTCAATCTGGCCAAAATTCACCAACGAAATTACGAACGTCCAGCGATTGCTCCTACACTAAAGGTGCCAGCCCTGAAAGCTCTTGCTGGTCCTCATCTCCCACTGGTAACCTCTCAAACGAACCACAAACACTTGGGCTCTGAACTTGTTTAGGATACTAAAACTTCCAACGTACACAGCCTCTCCTGCTCAATCTGCCCAAAATTCAACACCGAAACTGTGAACGTCCAGGGATTGCTCCTACACTAAAGGTGCCAGCCCTGAAAGCTCTTGCTGGTCCTCATCTCCCACTGGTAACCTCTCAAACGAACCACAAACACTTGGGCTCTGAACTTGTTTAGCCTACTAAAACTTCCAACGTACACAGCCTCTCCTGCTCAATCTGGCCAGAGCTCAACACCGAAATTGCGAACGTCCAGGGATTGCTCCTGCACTAAAGGTGCCAGCCCTGAAAGCTCTTGCTGGTCCTCATCTCCCACTGGTAACCTCTCAAACGAACCACAAACACTTGGGCTCTGAACTTGTTTAGCCTACTAAAACTTCCAACGTACACAGCCTCTCCTGCTCAATCTGGCCAAAATTCAACACCGACATTGCGAACGTCCAGCGATTGCTCCTACACTAAAGGTGCCAGCCCTGAAAGCTCTTGCTGCTCCTCATCTCCCACTGGTAACCTCTCAAACGAACCACAAACACTTGGGCTCTGAACTTGTTTAGCCTACTAAAACTTCCAACGTACACAGCCTCTCCTGCTCAATCTGGCCAGAGCTCAACACCGACATTGCGAACGTCCAGCGATTGCTCCTACACTAAAGGTGCCAGCCCTGAAAGCTCTTGCTGGTCCTCATCTCCCACTGGTAACCTCTCAAACGAACCACAAACACTTGGGCTCTGAACTTGTTTAGCCTACTTAAACTTCCAACGTACACAGCCTCTCCTGCTCAATCTGCCCAAAATTCAACACCGAAACTGTGAATGTCCAGCGATTGCTCCTACACTAAAGGTGCCAGCCCTGAACGCTCTTGCTGGTCCTCATCTCCCACTGGTAACCTCTCAAACGAACCACAAACACTTGGCCTCTGAACTTGTTTAGCCTTCTAAAACTTCCAACGTACACAGCCTCTCCTGCTCAATCTGGCCAGAGCTCAACACCGAAATTGCGAACGTCCAGGGATTGCTCCTGCACTA
This sequence comes from Gavia stellata, assembly GCF_030936135.1. Lineage (NCBI taxonomy): Eukaryota > Metazoa > Chordata > Aves > Gaviiformes > Gaviidae > Gavia > Gavia stellata. Next base: position 59,363 of record NW_026777352.1, read on the forward strand.
AAGGTGCCAGCCCTGAAAGCTCTTGCTGGTCCTCATCTCCCACTGGTAACCTCTCAAACGAACCACAAACACTTGGGCTCTGAACTTGTTTAGCCTACTAAAACTTCCAACGTACACAGCCTCTCCTGCTCAATCTGGCCAGAGCTCAACACCGAAATTGTGAACGTCCAGGGATTGCTCCTACACTAAAGGTGCCAGCCCTGAAAGCTCTTGCTGGTCCTCATCTCCCACTGGTAACCTCTCAAACGAACCACAAACACTTGGGCTCTGAACTTGTTTAGCCTACTAAAACTTCCAATGTACACAGCCTCTCCTGCTCAATCTGCCCAAAATCCAACACCGAAATTGTGAACGTCCAGGGATTGCTCCTACACTAAAGGTGCCAGCCCTGAAAGCTCTTGCTGGTCCTCATCTCGCACTGGTAACCTCTCAAACGAACCACAAACACTTGGCCTCTGAACTTGTTTAGCCTACTAAAACTTCCAACGTACACAGCCTCTCCTGCTCAATCTGGCCAGAGCTCAACACCGAAATTGCGAACGTCCAGCGATTGCTCCTACACTAAAGGTGCCAGCCCTGAAAGCTCTTGCTGGTCCTCATCTCCCACTGGTAACCTCTCAAACGAACCACAAACACTTGGCCTCTGAACTTGTTTAGCCTACTAAAACTTCCAACGTACACAGCCTCTCCTGCTCAATCTGGCCAGAGCTCAACACCGACATTGCGAACGTCCAGCGATTGCTCCTACACTAAAGGTGCCAGCCCTGAAAGCTCTTGCTGGGCCTCATCTCCCACTGGTAACCTCTCAAACGAACCACAAACACTTGGGCTCTGAACTTGTTTAGCCTACTAAAACTTCCAACGTACACAGCCTCTCCTGCTCAATCTGGCCAAAATTCAACTCCGAAATTGTGAACGTCCAGCGATTGCTCCTACACTAAAGGTGCCAGCCCTGAAAGCTCTTGCTGGTCCTCATCTCCCACTGGTAACCTCTCAAACGAACCACAAACACTTGGCCTCTGAACTTGTTTAGCCTACTAAAACTTCCAACGTACACAGCCTCTCCTGCTCAATCTGGCCAAAATTCAACACCGACATTGCGAACGTCCAGCGATTGCTCCTACACTAAAGGTGCCAGCCCTGAAAGCTCTTGCTGGTCCTCATCTCCCACTGGTAACCTCTCAAACGAACCACAAACACTTGGGCTCTGAACTTGTTTAGCCTACTAAAACTTCCAACGTACACAGCCTCTCCTGCTCAATCTGGCCAGAGCTCAACACCGAAATTGCGAACGTCCAGGGATTGCTCCTGCACTAAAGGTGCCAGCCCTGAAAGCTCTTGCTGGTCCTCATCTCCCACTGGTAACCTCTCAAACGAACCACAAACACTTGGGCTCTGAACTTGTTTAGGATACTAAAACTTCCAACGTACACAGCCTCTCCTGCTCAATCTGGCCAGAGCTCAACACCGACATTGCGAACGTCCAGCGATTGCTCCTACACTAAAGGTGCCAGCCCTGAAAGCTCTTGCTGGTCCTCATCTCCCACTGGTAACCTCTCAAACGAACCACAAACACTTGGGCTCTGAACTTGTTTAGCCTACTAAAACTTCCAACGTACACAGCCTCTCCTGCTCAATCTGCCCAAAATTCAACACCGAAACTGTGAACGTCCAGCGATTGCTCCTACACTAAAGGTGCCAGCCCTGAAAGCTCTTGCTGGTCCTCATCTCCCACTGGTAACCTCTCAAACGAACCACAAACACTTGGGCTCTGAACTTGTTTAGCCTACTAAAACTTCCAACGTACACAGCCTCTCCTGCTCAATCTGGCCAAAATTCAACACCGAAATTGCGAACGTCCAGCGATTGCTCCTACACTAAAGGTGCCAGCCCTGAAAGCTCTTGCTGGTCCTCATCTCCCACTGGTAACCTCTAAAACGAACCACAAACACTTGGGCTCTGAACTTGTTTAGCCTACTAAAACGTCCAACGTACACAGCCTCTTCTGCTCAATCTGCCCAAAATTCAACACCGAAATTGCGAACGTCCAGCGATTGCTCCTACACTAAAGGTGCCAGCCCTGAAAGCTCTTGCTGGTCCTCATCTCCCACTGGTAACCTCTCAAACGAACCACAAACACTTGGGCTCTGAACTTGTTTAGCCTACTAAAACTTCCAACGTACACAGCCTCTCCTGCTCAATCTGGCCAGAGCTCAACACCGACATTGCGAACGTCCAGCGATTGCTCCTACACTAAAGGTGCCAGCCCTGAAAGCTCTTGCTGGTCCTCATCTCCCACTGGTAACCTCTCAAACGAACCACAAACACTTGGCCTCTGAACTTGTTTAGCCTACTAAAACTTCCAATGTACACAGCCTCTCCTGCTCAATCTGGCCAGAGCTCAACACCGACATTGCGAACGTCCAGCGATTGCTCCTACGCTAAAGGTGCCAGCCCTGAAAGCTCTTGCTGGTCCTCATCTCCCACTGGTAACCTCTCAAATGAACCACAAACACTTGGCCTCTGAACTTGTTTAGCCTACTAAAACTTCCAACGTACACAGCCTCTCCTGCTCAATCTGGCCAAAATTCAACACCGAAATTGTGAACGTCCAGGGATTGCTCCTACACTAAAGGTGCCAGCCCTGAAAGCTCTTGCTGGTCCTCATCTCCCACTGGTAACCTCTCAAACGAACCACAAACACTTGGCCTCTGAACTTGTTTAGCCTACTAAAACTTCCAACGTACACAGCCTCTCCTGCTCAATCTGGCCAGAGCTCAACACCGACATTGCGAACGTCCAGCGATTGCTCCTACACTAAAGGTGCCAGCCCTGAAAGCTCTTGCTGGTCCTCATCTCCCACTGGTAACCTCTCAAATGAACCACAAACACTTGGCCTCTGAACTTGTTTAGCCTACTAAAACTTCCAACGTACACAGCCTCTCCTGCTCAATCTGGCCAAAATTCAACACCGAAATTGTGAACGTCCAGGGATTGCTCCTACACTAAAGGTGCCAGCCCTGAAAGCTCTTGCTGGTCCTCATCTCCCACTGGTAACCTCTCAAACGAACCACAAACACTTGGCCTCTGAACTTGTTTAGCCTACTAAAACTTCCAACGTACACAGCCTCTCCTGCTCAATCTGCCCAAAATTCAACACCGAAATTGTGAACGTCCAGCGATTGCTCCTACACTAAAGGTGCCAGCCCTGAAAGCTCTTGCTGGTCCTCATCTCCCACTGGTAACCTCTCAAACGAACCACAAACACTTGGGCTCTGAACTTGTTTAGCCTACTAAAACTTCCAACGTACACAGCCTCTCCTGCTCAATCTGGCCAGAGCTCAACACCGAAATTGCGAACGTCCAGCGATTGCTCCTACACTAAAGGTGCCAGCCCTGAAAGCTCTTGCTGGTCCTCATCTCCCACTGGTAACCTCTCAAACGAACCACAAACACTTGGCCTCTGAACTTGTTTAGCCTACTAAAACTTCCAACGTACACAGCCTCTCCTGCTCAATCTGCCCAAAATTCAACACCGACATTGCGAACGTCCAGCGATTGCTCCTACACTAAAGGTGCCAGCCCTGAAAGCTCTTGCTGGTCCTTACATCTCCCACTGGTAACCTCTCAAACGAACCACAAACACTTGGCCTCTGAACTTGTTTAGCCTACTAAAACTTCCAACGTACACAGCCTCTCCTGATCAATCTGCCCAAAATTCAACACCGAAACTGTGAACGTCCAGCGATTGCTCCTACACTAAAGGTGCCAGCCCTGAAAGCTCTTGCTGGTCCTCATCTCCCACTGGTAACCTCTCAAACGAACCACAAACACTTGGGCTCTGAACTTGTTTAGCCTACTAAAACTTCCAACGTACACAGCCTCTCCTGCTCAATCTGGCCAGAGCTCAACACCGAAATTGCGAACGTCCAGGGATTGCTCCTGCACTAAAGGTGCCAGCCCTGAAAGCTCTTGCTGGTCCTCATCTCCCACTGGTAACCTCTCAAACGAACCACAAACACTTGGGCTCTGAACTTGTTTAGCCTACTAAAACTTCCAACGTACACAGCCTCTCCTGCTCAATCTGGCCAAAATTCAACACCGACATTGCGAACGTCCAGCGATTGCTCCTACACTAAAGGTGCCAGCCCTGAAAGCTCTTGCTGGTCCTCATCTCCCACTGGTAACCTCTCAAACGAACCACAAACACTTGGGCTCTGAACTTGTTTAGCCTACTAAAACTTCCAACGTACACAGCCTCTCCTGCTCAATCTGGCCAGAGCTCAACACCGACATTGCGAACGTCCAGCGATTGCTCCTACACTAAAGGTGCCAGCCCTGAAAGCTCTTGCTGGTCCTCATCTCCCACTGGTAACCTCTCAAACGAACCACAAACACTTGGGCTCTGAACTTGTTTAGCCTACTAAAACTTCCAACGTACACAGCCTCTCCTGCTCAATCTGGCCAAAATTCACCAACGAAATTACGAACGTCCAGCGATTGCTCCTACACTAAAGGTGCCAGCCCTGAAAGCTCTTGCTGGTCCTCATCTCCCACTGGTAACCTCTCAAACGAACCACAAACACTTGGGCTCTGAACTTGTTTAGGATACTAAAACTTCCAACGTACACAGCCTCTCCTGCTCAATCTGCCCAAAATTCAACACCGAAACTGTGAACGTCCAGGGATTGCTCCTACACTAAAGGTGCCAGCCCTGAAAGCTCTTGCTGGTCCTCATCTCCCACTGGTAACCTCTCAAACGAACCACAAACACTTGGGCTCTGAACTTGTTTAGCCTACTAAAACTTCCAACGTACACAGCCTCTCCTGCTCAATCTGGCCAGAGCTCAACACCGAAATTGCGAACGTCCAGGGATTGCTCCTGCACTAAAGGTGCCAGCCCTGAAAGCTCTTGCTGGTCCTCATCTCCCACTGGTAACCTCTCAAACGAACCACAAACACTTGGGCTCTGAACTTGTTTAGCCTACTAAAACTTCCAACGTACACAGCCTCTCCTGCTCAATCTGGCCAAAATTCAACACCGACATTGCGAACGTCCAGCGATTGCTCCTACACTAAAGGTGCCAGCCCTGAAAGCTCTTGCTGCTCCTCATCTCCCACTGGTAACCTCTCAAACGAACCACAAACACTTGGGCTCTGAACTTGTTTAGCCTACTAAAACTTCCAACGTACACAGCCTCTCCTGCTCAATCTGGCCAGAGCTCAACACCGACATTGCGAACGTCCAGCGATTGCTCCTACACTAAAGGTGCCAGCCCTGAAAGCTCTTGCTGGTCCTCATCTCCCACTGGTAACCTCTCAAACGAACCACAAACACTTGGGCTCTGAACTTGTTTAGCCTACTTAAACTTCCAACGTACACAGCCTCTCCTGCTCAATCTGGCCAAAATTCACCAACGAAATTGCGAACGTCCAGCGATTGCTCCTACACTAAAGGTGCCAGCCCTGAAAGCTCTTGCTGGTCCTCATCTCCCACTGGTAACCTCTCAAATGAACCACAAACACTTGGGCTCTGAACTTGTTTAGCCTACTAAAACTTCCAACGTACACAGCCTCTCCTGCTCAATCTGGCCAAAATTCACCAACGAAATTGCGAACGTCCAGCGATTGCTCCTACACTAAAGGTGCCAGCCCTGAAAGCTCTTGCTGGTCCTCATCTCCCACTGGTAACCTCTCAAACGAACCACAAACACTTGGGCTCTGAACTTGTTTAGCCTACTAAAACTTCCAACGTACACAGCCTCTCCTGCTCAATCTGGCCAGAGCTCAACACCGACATTGCGAACGTCCAGCGATTGCTCCTACACTAAAGGTGCCAGCCCTGAAAGCTCTTGCTGGTCCTCATCTCCCACTGGTAACCTCTCAAATGAACCACAAACACTTGGGCTCTGAACTTGTTTAGCCTACTAAAACTTCCAACGTACACAGCCTCTCCTGCTCAATCTGCCCAAAATTCAACTCCGAAATTGCGAACGTCCAGCGATTGCTCCTACACTAAAGGTGCCAGCCCTGAAAGCTCTTGCTGGTCCTCATCTCCCACTGGTAACCTCTCAAACGAACCACAAACACTTGGCCTCTGAACTTGTTTAGCCTAATAAAACTTCCAACGTACACAGCCTCTCCTGCTCAATCTGGCCAGAGCTCAACACCGACATTGCGAACGTCCAGCGATTGCTCCTACACTAAAGGTGCCAGCCCTGAAAGCTCTTGCTGGTCCTCATCTCCCACTGGTAACCTCTCAAACGAACCACAAACACTTGGCCTCTGAACTTGTTTAGCCTACTAAAACTTCCAACGTACACAGCCTCTCCTGCTCAATCTGGCCAGAGCTCAACACCGACATTGCGAACGTCCAGGGATTGCTCCTACACTAAAGGTGCCAGCCCTGAAATCTTTTGCTGGTCCTCATCTCCCTGTGGTAACCTCTCAAATGAACCACAAACACTTGGGCTCTGAACTTGTTTAGCCTACTAAAACTTCCAACGTACACAGCCTCTCCTGCTCAATCTGGCCAGAGCTCAACACCGACATTGCGAACGTCCAGCGATTGCTCCTACACTAAAGGTGCCAGCCCTGAAAGCTCTTGCTGGTCCTCATCTCCCACTGGTAACCTCTCAAATGAACCACAAACACTTGGGCTCTGAACTTGTTTAGCCTACTAAAACTTCCAACGTACACAGCCTCTCCTGCTCAATCTGGCCAAAATTCACCAACGAAATTGCGAACGTCCAGCGATTGCTCCTACACTAAAGGTGCCAGCCCTGAAAGCTCTTGCTGGTCCTCATCTCCCACTGGTAACCTCTCAAACGAACCACAAACACTTGGCCTCTGAACTTGTTTAGCCTACTAAAACTTCCAACGTACACAGCCTCTCCTGCTCAATCTGGCCAGAGCTCAACACCGAAATTGCGAACGTCCAGGGATTGCTCCTGCACTAAAGGTGCCAGCCCTGAAAGCTCTTGCTGGTCCTCATCTCCCACTGGTAACCTCTCAAACGAACCACAAACACTTGGGCTCTGAACTTGTTTAGCCTACTAAAACTTCCAACGTACACAGCCTCTCCTGCTCAATCTGGCCAAAATTCAACACCGACATTGCGAACGTCCAGCGATTGCTCCTACACTAAAGGTGCCAGCCCTGAAAGCTCTTGCTGGTCCTCATCTCCCACTGGTAACCTCTCAAACGAACCACAAACACTTGGGCTCTGAACTTGTTTAGCCTACTAAAACTTCCAACGTACACAGCCTCTCCTGCTCAATCTGTCCAAAATTCAACTCCGAAATTGCGAACGTCCAGCGATTGCTCCTACACTAAAGGTGCCAGCCCTGAAAGCTCTTGCTGGTCCTCATCTCCCACTGGTAACCTCTCAAATGAACCACAAACACTTGGGCTCTGAACTTGTTTAGCCTACTAAAACTTCCAACGTACACAGCCTCTCCTGCTCAATCTGGCCAGAGCTCAACACCGACATTGCGAACGTCCAGCGATTGCTCCTACACTAAAGGTGCCAGCCCTGAAAGCTCTTGCTGGTCCTCATCTCCACTGGTAACCTCTCAAACGAACCACAAACACTTGGGCTCTGAACTTGTTTAGCCTACTAAAACTTCCAACGTACACAGCCTCTCCTGCTCAATCTGGCCAGAGCTCAACACCGAAATTGCGAACGTCCAGCGATTGCTCCTACACTAAAGGTGCCAGCCCTGAAAGCTCTTGCTGGTCCTCATCTCCCACTGGTAACCTCTCAAACGAACCACAAACACTTGGGCTCTGAACTTGTTTAGCCTACTTAAACTTCCAACGTACACAGCCTCTCCTGCTCAATCTGGCCAAAATTCACCAACGAAATTGTGAACGTCCAGGGATTGCTCCTACACTAAAGGTGCCAGCCCTGAAAGCTCTTGCTGGTCCTCATCTCCCACTGGTAACCTCTCAAATGAACCACAAACACTTGGGCTCTGAACTTGTTTAGCCTACTAAAACTTCCAACGTACACAGCCTCTCCTGCTCAATCTGCCCAAAATTCAACACCGAAATTGCGAACGTCCAGGGATTGCTCCTACACTAAAGGTGCCAGCCCTGAAAGCTCTTGCTGGTCCTCATCTCCCACTGGTAACCTCTCAAACGAACCACAAACACTTGGCCTCTGAACTTGTTTAGCCTACTAAAACTTCCAACGATACACAGCCTCTCCTGCTCAATCTGGCCAGAGCTCAACACCGAAATTGCGAACGCCCAGCGATTGCTCCTACACTAAAGGTGCCAGCCCTGAAAGCTCTTGCTGGTCCTCATCTCCCACTGGTAACCTCTCAAACGAACCACAAACACTTGGGCTCTGAACTTGTTTAGCCTACTAAAACTTCCAACGTACACAGCCTCTCCTGCTCAATCTGGCCAAAATTCACCAACGAAATTGCGAACGTCCAGCGATTGCTCCTACACTAAAGGTGCCAGCCCTGAAAGCTCTTGCTGGTCCTCATCTCCCACTGGTAACCTCTCAAACGAACCACAAACACTTGGGCTCTGAACTTGTTTAGGCTACTGTCGTGGTTTAAGCCCAGCTGGCAACTAATCACCACACAGCCGCTCACTCACTCCCCCCAGGTGGGGTGGGGGAGAGAACCAGAAGAGTAAAAGTGAGAAAACTCGTGGGCTGAGATAAAAACAGTTTAATAGGTAGAGCAAAAGAACACTGCGCGGAGAAGCAAAGCGAAAGAAGGAATTAATTCACCACTTCCCGTCGGCAGGCAGGTGTTCAGCTATCTGCAGGGAAGCAGGGCTCTATCACGCGTAGCGGTTGCTCGGGAAGACAAACGCCATTACTCCGAATGTCCCCACCTTCCTTCTTCCTCCCCCGGCTTTATATACTGAGCATGATGTCATATGGTATGGAATATCCCTTTGGTCAGTTGGGGTCAGCTGTCCCGGCTGTGTTCCCTCCCAACTTCCCGTGCACCCCCAGCCCACTCGCTGGTGGGGTGGGGTGAGGAGCAGAAAAGGCCTTGGTGCTGTGTGAGCCCTGCTCAGCAGTAACTAAAACATTCCTGCTTTATCAACATTGTTTCCAGCCCAAATCCAAAACACAGCCCCATACAATCCAAAACACAGCCCCATACTAGCTGCTATGAAGAAAGTTAACCCCATCCCAGCCAAAACCAGCACAGCTACTAAAACTTCCAACGTACACAGCCTCTCCTGCTCAATCTGGCCAAAATTCAACACCGAAATTGCGAACGTCCAGCGATTGCTCCTACACTAAAGGTGCCAGCCCTGAAAGCTCTTGCTGGTCCTCATCTCCCAGTGGTAACCTCTCAAACGAACCACAAACACTTGGGCTCTGAACTTGTTTAGCCTACTAAAACTTCCAACGTACACAGCCTCTCCTGCTCAATCTGGCCAGAGCTCAACACCGACATTGCGAACGTCCAGCGATTGCTCCTACACTAAAGGTGCCAGCCCTGAAAGCTCTTGCTGGTCCTCATCTCCCACTGGTAACCTCTCAAACGAACCACAAACACTTGGGCTCTGAACTTGTTTAGCCTACTAAAACTTCCAACGTACACAGCCTCTCCTGCTCAATCTGGCCAGAGCTCAACACCGACATTGCGAACGTCCAGCGATTGCTCCTACACTAAAGGTGCCAGCCCTGAAAGCTCTTGCTGGTCCTCATCTCCCACTGGTAACCTCTCAAACGAACCACAAACACTTGGGCTCTGAACTTGTTTAGCCTACTTAAACTTCCAACGTACACAGCCTCTCCTGCTCAATCTGGCCAAAATTCACCAACGAAATTGTGAACGTCCAGGGATTGCTCCTACACTAAAGGTGCCAGCCCTGAAAGCTCTTGCTGGTCCTCATCTCCCACTGGTAACCTCTCAAATGAACCACAAACACTTGGGCTCTGAACTTGTTTAGCCTACTAAAACTTCCAACGTACACAGCCTCTCCTGCTCAATCTGCCCAAAATTCAACACCGAAATTGCGAACGTCCAGGGATTGCTCCTACACTAAAGGTGCCAGCCCTGAAAGCTCTTGCTGGGCCTCATCTCCCACTGGTAACCTCTCAAACGAACCACAAACACTTGGCCTCTGAACTTGTTTAGCCTACTAAAACTTCCAACGTACACAGCCTCTCCTGCTCAATCTGGCCAGAGCTCAACACCGAAATTGCGAACGCCCAGCGATTGCTCCTACACTAAAGGTGCCAGCCCTGAAAGCTCTTGCTGGTCCTCATCTCCCACTGGTAACCTCTCAAACGAACCACAAACACTTGGGCTCTGAACTTGTTTAGCCTACTAAAACTTCCAACGTACACAGCCTCTCCTGCTTAATCTGGCCAAAATTCACCAACGAAATTGCGAACGTCCAGCGATTGCTCCTACACTAAAGGTGCCAGCCCTGAAAGCTCTTGCTGGTCCTCATCTCCCACTGGTAACCTCTCAAACGAACCACAAACACTTGGGCTCTGAACTTGTTTAGGCTACTGTCGTGGTTTAAGCCCAGCTGGCAACTAATCACCACACAGCCGCTCACTCACTCCCCCCAGGTGGGGTGGGGGAGAGAACCAGAAGAGTAAAAGTGAGAAAACTCGTGGGCTGAGATAAAAACAGTTTAATAGGTAGAGCAAAAGAACACTGCGCGGAGAAGCAAAGCGAAAGAAGGAATTAATTCACCACTTCCCGTCGGCAGGCAGGTGTTCAGCTATCTGCAGGGAAGCAGGGCTCTATCACGCGTAGCGGTTGCTCGGGAAGACAAACGCCATTACTCCGAATGTCCCCACCTTCCTTCTTCCTCCCCCGGCTTTATATACTGAGCATGATGTCATATGGTATGGAATATCCCTTTGGTCAGTTGGGGTCAGCTGTCCCGGCTGTGTTCCCTCCCAACTTCCCGTGCACCCCCAGCCCACTCGCTGGTGGGGTGGGGTGAGGAGCAGAAAAGGCCTTGGTGCTGTGTGAGCCCTGCTCAGCAGTAACTAAAACATTCCTGCTTTATCAACATTGTTTCCAGCCCAAATCCAAAACACAGCCCCATACAATCCAAAACACAGCCCCATACTAGCTGCTATGAAGAAAGTTAACCCCATCCCAGCCAAAACCAGCACAGCTACTAAAACTTCCAACGTACACAGCCTCTCCTGCTCAATCTGGCCAAAATTCAACACCGAAATTGCGAACGTCCAGCGATTGCTCCTACACTAAAGGTGCCAGCCCTGAAAGCTCTTGCTGGTCCTCATCTCCCAGTGGTAACCTCTCAAACGAACCACAAACACTTGGGCTCTGAACTTGTTTAGCCTACTAAAACTTCCAACGTACACAGCCTCTCCTGCTCAATCTGGCCAGAGCTCAACACCGACATTGCGAACGTCCAGCGATTGCTCCTACACTAAAGGTGCCAGCCCTGAAAGCTCTTGCTGGTCCTCATCTCCCACTGGTAACCTCTCAAACGAACCACAAACACTTGGGCTCTGAACTTGTTTAGCCTACTAAAACTTCCAACGTACACAGCCTCTCCTGCTCAATCTGGCCAGAGCTCAACACCGACATTGCGAACGTCCAGCGATTGCTCCTACACTAAAGGTGCCAGCCCTGAAAGCTCTTGCTGGTCCTCATCTCCCACTGGTAACCTCTCAAACGAACCACAAACACTTGGCCTCTGAACTTGTTTAGCCTACTAAAACTTCCAACGTACACAGCCTCTCCTGCTCAATCTGGCCAGAGCTCAACACCGACATTGCGAACGTCCAGCGATTGCTCCTACACTAAAGGTGCCAGCCCTGAAAGCTCTTGCTGGTCCTCATCTCCCACTGGTAACCTCTCAAACGAACCACAAACACTTGGGCTCTGAACTTGTTTAGCCTACTAAAACTTCCAACGTACACAGCCTCTCCTGCTCAATCTGGCCAAAATTCAACACCGACATTGCGAACGTCCAGCGATTCCTCCTACACTAAAGGTGCCAGCCCTGAAAGCTCTTGCTGGTCCTCATCTCCCACTGGTAACCTCTCAAACGAACCACAAACACTTGGGCTCTGAACTTGTTTAGCCTACTAAAACTTCCAACGTACACAGCCTCTCCTGCTCAATCTGGCCAGAGCTCAACACCGACATTGCGAACGTCCAGCGATTGCTCCTACACTAAAGGTGCCAGCCCTGAAAGCTCTTGCTGGTCCTCATCTCCCACTGGTAACCTCTCAAACGAACCACAAACACTTGGCCTCTGAACTTGTTTAGCCTACTAAAACTTCCAACGTACACAGCCTCTCCTGCTCAATCTGGCCAGAGCTCAACACCGACATTGCGAACGTCCAGCGATTGCTCCTACACTAAAGGTGCCAGCCCTGAAAGCTCTTGCTGGTCCTCATCTCCCACTGGTAACCTCTCAAACGAACCACAAACACTTGGGCTCTGAACTTGTTTAGCCTACTAAAACTTCCAACGTACACAGCCTCTCCTGCTCAATCTGGCCAAAATTCAACACCGACATTGCGAACGTCCAGCGATTCCTCCTACACTAAAGGTGCCAGCCCTGAAAGCTCTTGCTGGTCCTCATCTCCCACTGGTAACCTCTCAAACGAACCACAAACACTTGGGCTCTGAACTTGTTTAGCCTACTAAAACTTCCAACGTACACAGCCTCTCCTGCTCAATCTGGCCAGAGCTCAACACCGAAATTGCGAACGTCCAGGGATTGCTCCTGCACTAAAGGTGCCAGCCCTGAAAGCTCTTGCTGGTCCTCATCTCCCACTGGTAACCTCTCAAACGAACCACAAACACTTGGGCTCTGAACTTGTTTAGCCTACTAAAACTTCCAACGTACACAGCCTCTCCTGCTCAATCTGGCCAAAATTCAACACCGACATTGCGAACGTCCAGCGATTGCTCCTACACTAAAGGTGCCAGCCCTGAAAGCTCTTGCTGGTCCTCATCTCCCACTGGTAACCTCTCAAACGAACCACAAACACTTGGGCTCTGAACTTGTTTAGCCTACTAAAACTTCCAACGTACACAGCCTCTCCTGCTCAATCTGTCCAAAATTCAACTCCGAAATTGCGAACGTCCAGCGATTGCTCCTACACTAAAGGTGCCAGCCCTGAAAGCTCTTGCTGGTCCTCATCTCCACTGGTAACCTCTCAAATGAACCACAAACACTTGGGCTCTGAACTTGTTTAGCCTACTAAAACTTCCAACGTACACAGCCTCTCCTGCTCAATCTGGCCAGAGCTCAACACCGACATTGCGAACGTCCAGCGATTGCTCCTACACTAAAGGTGCCAGCCCTGAAAGCTCTTGCTGGTCCTCATCTCCCACTGGTAACCTCTCAAACGAACCACAACCACTTGGGCTCTGAACTTGTTTAGCCTACTAAAACTTCCAACGTACACAGCCTCTCCTGCTCAATCTGGCCAGAGCTCAACACCGAAATTGCGAACGTCCAGCGATTGCTCCTACACTAAAGGTGCCAGCCCTGAAAGCTCTTGCTGGTCCTCATCTCCCACTGGTAACCTCTCAAACGAACCACAAACACTTGGGCTCTGAACTTGTTTAGCCTACTTAAACTTCCAACGTACACAGCCTCTCCTGCTCAATCTGGCCAAAATTCACCAACGAAATTGTGAACGTCCAGGGATTGCTCCTACACTAAAGGTGCCAGCCCTGAAAGCTCTTGCTGGTCCTCATCTCCCACTGGTAACCTCTCAAATGAACCACAAACACTTGGGCTCTGAACTTGTTTAGCCTACTAAAACTTCCAACGTACACAGCCTCTCCTGCTCAATCTGCCCAAAATTCAACACCGAAATTGCGAACGTCCAGGGATTGCTCCTACACTAAAGGTGCCAGCCCTGAAAGCTCTTGCTGGTCCTCATCTCCCACTGGTAACCTCTCAAACGAACCACAAACACTTGGCCTCTGAACTTGTTTAGCCTACTAAAACTTCCAACGTACACAGCCTCTCCTGCTCAATCTGGCCAGAGCTCAACACCGAAATTGCGAACGCCCAGCGATTGCTCCTACACTAAAGGTGCCAGCCCTGAAAGCTCTTGCTGGTCCTCATCTCCCACTGGTAACCTCTCAAACGAACCACAAACACTTGGGCTCTGAACTTGTTTAGCCTACTAAAACTTCCAACGTACACAGCCTCTCCTGCTTAATCTGGCCAAAATTCACCAACGAAATTGCGAACGTCCAGCGATTGCTCCTACACTAAAGGTGCCAGCCCTGAAAGCTCTTGCTGGTCCTCATCTCCCACTGGTAACCTCTCAAACGAACCACAAACACTTGGGCTCTGAACTTGTTTAGGCTACTGTCGTGGTTTAAGCCCAGCTGGCAACTAATCACCACACAGCCGCTCACTCACTCCCCCCAGGTGGGGTGGGGGAGAGAACCAGAAGAGTAAAAGTGAGAAAACTCGTGGGCTGAGATAAAAACAGTTTAATAGGTAGAGCAAAAGAACACTGCGCGGAGAAGCAAAGCGAAAGAAGGAATTAATTCACCACTTCCTGTCGGCAGGCAGGTGTTCAGCTATCTGCAGGGAAGCAGGGCTCTATCACGCGTAGCGGTTGCTCGGGAAGACAAACGCCATTACTCCGAATGTCCCCACCTTCCTTCTTCCTCCCCCGGCTTTATATACTGAGCATGATGTCATATGGTATGGAATATCCCTTTGGTCAGTTGGGGTCAGCTGTCCCGGCTGTGTTCCCTCCCAACTTCCCGTGCACCCCCAGCCCACTCGCTGGTGGGGTGGGGTGAGGAGCAGAAAAGGCCTTGGTGCTGTGTGAGCCCTGCTCAGCAGTAACTAAAACATTCCTGCTTTATCAACATTGTTTCCAGCCCAAATCCAAAACACAGCCCCATACAATCCAAAACACAGCCCCATACTAGCTGCTATGAAGAAAGTTAACCCCATCCCAGCCAAAACCAGCACAGCTACTAAAACTTCCAACGTACACAGCCTCTCCTGCTCAATCTGGCCAAAATTCAACACCGAAATTGCGAACGTCCAGCGATTGCTCCTACACTAAAGGTGCCAGCCCTGAAAGCTCTTGCTGGTCCTCATCTCCCACTGGTAACCTCTCAAACGAACCACAAACACTTGGGCTCTGAACTTGTTTAGCCTACTAAAACTTCCAACGTACACACCCTCTCCTGCTCAATCTGGCCAGAGCTCAACACCGACATTGCGAACGTCCAGCGATTGCTCCTACACTAAAGGTGCCAGCCCTGAAAGCTCTTGCTGGTCCTCATCTCCCACTGGTAACCTCTCAAACGAACCACAAACACTTGGGCTCTGAACTTGTTTAGCCTACTAAAACTTCCAACGTACACAGCCTCTCCTGCTCAATCTGGCCAGAGCTCAACACCGACATTGCGAACGTCCAGCGATTGCTCCTACACTAAAGGTGCCAGCCCTGAAAGCTCTTGCTGGTCCTCATCTCCCACTGGTAACCTCTCAAACGAACCACAAACACTTGGCCTCTGAACTTGTTTAGCCTACTTAAACTTCCAACGTACACAGCCTCTCCTGCTCAATCTGGCCAAAATTCACCAACGAAATTGTGAACGTCCAGCGATTGCTCCTACACTAAAGGTGCCAGCCCTGAAAGCTCTTGCTGGTCCTCATCTCCCACTGGTAACCTCTCAAATGAACCACAAACACTTGGGCTCTGAACTTGTTTAGCCTACTAAAACTTCCAACGTACACAGCCTCTCCTGCTCAATCTGCCCAAAATTCAACACCGAAATTGCGAACGTCCAGGGATTGCTCCTACACTAAAGGTGCCAGCCCTGAAAGCTCTTGCTGGTCCTCATCTCCCACTGGTAACCTCTCAAACGAACCACAAACACTTGGCCTCTGAACTTGTTTAGCCTACTAAAACTTCCAACGTACACAGCCTCTCCTGCTCAATCTGGCCAGAGCTCAACACCGAAATTGCGAACGTCCAGCGATTGCTCCTACACTAAAGGTGCCAGCCCTGAAAGCTCTTGCTGGTCCTCATCTCCCACTGGTAACCTCTCAAACGAACCACAAACACTTGGGCTCTGAACTTGTTTAGCCTGCTAAAACTTCCAACGTACACAGCCTCTCCTGCTTAATCTGGCCAAAATTCACCAACGAAATTGCGAACGTCCAGCGATTGCTCCTACACTAAAGGTGCCAGCCCTGAAAGCTCTTGCTGGTCCTCATCTCCCACTGGTAACCTCTCAAACGAACCACAAACACTTGGGCTCTGAACTTGTTTAGGCTACTGTCGTGGTTTAAGCCCAGCTGGCAACTAATCACCACACAGCCGCTCACTCACTCCCCCCAGGTGGGGTGGGGGAGAGAACCAGAAGAGTAAAAGTGAGAAAACTCGTGGGCTGAGATAAAAACAGTTTAATAGGTAGAGCAAAAGAACACTGCGCGGAGAAGCAAAGCGAAAGAAGGAATTAATTCACCACTTCCCGTCGGCAGGCAGGTGTTCAGCTATCTGCAGGGAAGCAGGGCTCTATCACGCGTAGCGGTTGCTCGGGAAGACAAACGCCATTACTCCGAATGTCCCCACCTTCCTTCTTCCTCCCCCGGCTTTATATACTGAGCATGATGTCATATGGTATGGAATATCCCTTTGGTCAGTTGGGGTCAGCTGTCCCGGCTGTGTTCCCTCCCAACTTCCCGTGCACCCCCAGCCCACTCGCTGGTGGGGTGGGGTGAGGAGCAGAAAAGGCCTTGGTGCTGTGTGAGCCCTGCTCAGCAGTAACTAAAACATTCCTGCTTTATCAACATTGTTTCCAGCCCAAATCCAAAACACAGCCCCATACAATCCAAAACACAGCCCCATACTAGCTGCTATGAAGAAAGTTAACCCCATCCCAGCCAAAACCAGCACAGCTACTAAAACTTCCAACGTACACAGCCTCTCCTGCTCAATCTGGCCAAAATTCAACACCGAAATTGCGAACGTCCAGCGATTGCTCCTACACTAAAGGTGCCAGCCCTGAAAGCTCTTGCTGGTCCTCATCTCCCAGTGGTAACCTCTCAAACGAACCACAAACACTTGGGCTCTGAACTTGTTTAGCCTACTAAAACTTCCAACGTACACAGCCTCTCCTGCTCAATCTGGCCAAAAAGAGCTCAACACCGACATTGCGAACGTCCAGCGATTGCTCCTACACTAAAGGTGCCAGCCCTGAAAGCTCTTGCTGGTCCTCATCTCCCACTGGTAACCTCTCAAACGAACCACAAACACTTGGGCTCTGAACTTGTTTAGCCTACTAAAACTTCCAACGTACACAGCCTCTCCTGCTCAATCTGGCCAGAGCTCAACACCGACATTGCGAACGTCCAGCGATTGCTCCTACACTAAAGGTGCCAGCCCTGAAAGCTCTTGCTGGTCCTCATCTCCCACTGGTAACCTCTCAAACGAACCACAAACACTTGGGCTCTGAACTTGTTTAGCCTACTAAAACTTCCAACGTACACAGCCTCTCCTGCTCAATCTGGCCAGAGCTCAACACCGACATTGCGAACGTCCAGCGATTGCTCCTACACTAAAGGTGCCAGCCCTGAAAGCTCTTGCTGGTCCTCATCTCCCACTGGTAACCTCTCAAACGAACCACAAACACTTGGGCTCTGAACTTGTTTAGCCTACTAAAACTTCCAACGTACACAGTCTCTCCTGCTCAATCTGGCCAAAATTCAACACCGACATTGCGAACGTCCAGCGATTCCTCCTACACTAAAGGTGCCAGCCCTGAAAGCTCTTGCTGGTCCTCATCTCCCACTGGTAACCTCTCAAACGAACCACAAACACTTGGGCTCTGAACTTGTTTAGCCTACTAAAACTTCCAACGTACACAGCCTCTCCTGCTCAATCTGGCCAGAGCTCAACACCGAAATTGCAAACGTCCAGGGATTGCTCCTGCACTAAAGGTGCCAGCCCTGAAAGCTCTTGCTGGTCCTCATCTCCCACTGGTAACCTCTCAAACGAACCACAAACACTTGGGCTCTGAACTTGTTTAGCCTACTAAAACTTCCAACGTACACAGCCTCTCCTGCTCAATCTGGCCAAAATTCAACACCGACATTGCGAACGTCCAGCGATTGCTCCTACACTAAAGGTGCCAGCCCTGAAAGCTCTTGCTGGTCCTCATCTCCCACTGGTAACCTCTCAAACGAACCACAAACACTTGGGCTCTGAACTTGTTTAGCCTACTAAAACTTCCAACGTACACAGCCTCTCCTGCTCAATCTGTCCAAAATTCAACTCCGAAATTGCGAACGTCCAGCGATTGCTCCTACACTAAAGGTGCCAGCCCTGAAAGCTCTTGCTGGTCCTCATCTCCCACTGGTAACCTCTCAAATGAACCACAAACACTTGGGCTCTGAACTTGTTTAGCCTACTAAAACTTCCAACGTACACAGCCTCTCCTGCTCAATCTGGCCAGAGCTCAACACCAAAATTGCGAACGTCCAGCGATTGCTCCTACACTAAAGGTGCCAGCCCTGAAAGCTCTTGCTGGTCCTCATCTCCCACTGGTAACCTCTCAAACGAACCACAAACACTTGGGCTCTGAACTTGTTTAGCCTACTAAAACTTCCAACGTACACAGCCTCTCCTGCTTAATCTGGCCAAAATTCACCAACGAAATTGCGAACGTCCAGCGATTGCTCCTACACTAAAGGTGCCAGCCCTGAAAGCTCTTGCTGGTCCTCATCTCCCACTGGTAACCTCTCAAACGAACCACAAACACTTGGGCTCTGAACTTGTTTAGGCTACTGTCGTGGTTTAAGCCCAGCTGGCAACTAATCACCACACAGCCGCTCACTCACTCCCCCCAGGTGGGGTGGGGGAGAGAACCAGAAGAGTAAAAGTGAGAAAACTCGTGGGCTGAGATAAAAACAGTTTAATAGGTAGAGCAAAAGAACACTGCGCGGAGAAGCAAAGCGAAAGAAGGAATTAATTCACCACTTCCCGTCGGCAGGCAGGTGTTCAGCTATCTGCAGGGAAGCAGGGCTCTATCACGCGTAGCGGTTGCTCGGGAAGACAAACGCCATTACTCCGAATGTCCCCACCTTCCTTCTTCCTCCCCCGGCTTTATATACTGAGCATGATGTCATATGGTATGGAATATCCCTTTGGTCAGTTGGGGTCAGCTGTCCCGGCTGTGTTCCCTCCCAACTTCCCGTGCACCCCCAGCCCACTCGCTGGTGGGGTGGGGTGAGGAGCAGAAAAGGCCTTGGTGCTGTGTGAGCCCA
>NW_026777353.1:0-82828 GCF_030936135.1 Gavia stellata
TCGCTGGACGTTCGCAATTTCGGTGTTGAGCTCTGACGAGAATTAGCGAGAGGAAGCGATGATACGTCTGGACCTTTGAGTGTCTAAACAAGTTCAGAGCCCAAGTGTTTGTGGTTCTTTTTAGGTGTTACCAATGGGAGATGAGGAGCAGCAAGAGCTTTCAGGGCTGGCAACTTTAGTGTAGGAGCAATCGCTGGACTTTCAAAATTTCCCTGTTGAGCTCTGACGAGAATTAGCGAGAGGAAGCAATGATACGTCTGGACCTTTGAGTGTCTAAACAAGTTCAGAGGCCAAGTGTTTGTGGTTCGTTTTAGCGGTTACCAGTGGGAGATGAGGACCAGCAAGAGCTTTCAGGGCTGGCACCTTTAGTGTAGGAGCAATCGCTGGACGTTCGCAATTTCGCTGTTGAGCTCTGATGAGAATTAGCGAGAGGAAGCGAAGATACGTTTGGACCTTTGAGTGTTTAAACAAGTTCAGAGGCCAAGTGTTTGCGGTTCTTTTTAGGTGTTACCAGTGGGAGATGAGGACCAGCAAGAGCTTTCAGGGCTGGCACCTTTAGTGTAGGAGCAATCGCTGGACGTTCGCAATTTCGCTGTTGAGCTCTGATGAGAATTAGCGAGAGGAAGCGAAGATACGTCCGGAGATTTGAGTGTCTAAACAAGTTCAGAGGCCAAGTGTTTGTGGTTCGTTTTAAAGGTTACCAGTGGGAGATGAGGACCAGCAAGAGCTTTCAGGGCTGGCACCTTTAGTGTAGGAGCAATCGCTGGACGTTCGCAATTTCGCTGTTGACCTCTGGCCAGATTGAGCAAGAGAGGGAGTGTACGTTGGAAGTTTTAGTAGCCTAAAGAAGTTTAGAGGCCAAGTGTTTGTGGTTCATTTTAGAGGTTACCAGTGGGAGATGAGCAGCAGCAAGAGCTTTCAGGGCTGGCACCTTTAGTGTAGGAGCAATTGCTGGACATTCGCAATTTCGGTGTTGAACTCTGACGTGAAATAGGGAGTGGAAGCGATGATACGTCTGGACCTTTGAGTGTCTAAACAAGTTCAGAGGCCAAGTGTTTGTGGTCCGTTTAAGAGGTTACCAGTGGGAGATGAGGACCAGCAAGAGCTTTCAGGGCTGGCACCTTTAGTGTAGGAACAATCGCTGGACGTTCGCAATTTCGCTGTTGAGCTCTGGCCAGATTGAGCAAGAGAGGGAGTGTACGTTGGAAGTTTTAGTAGCCTAAAGAAGTTTAGAGGCCAAGTGTTTGTGGTTCATTTTAGAGGTTACCAGTGGGAGATGAGGAGCAGCAAGAGCTTTCAGGGCTGGCACCTTTAGTGTAGGAGCAATTGCTGGACGTTTCGCAATTTCGGTGTTGAGCTCTGACGTGAAATAATGAGTGGAAGCGATGATACGTCTGGACCTTTGAGTGTCTAAACAAGTTCAGAGACCAAGTGTTTGTGGTTCGTTTTAGAGGTTACCAGTGGGAGATGAGGACCAGCAAGAGCTTTCAGGGCTGGCACCTTTAGTGTAGGAGCAATCGCTGGACGTTCGCAATTTCGGTGTTGAGCTCTGACGTGAAATAGTGAGTGGAAGCGATGATAGGTCTGGACCTTTGAGTGTCTAAACAAGTTCAGAGGCCAAGTGTTTGTGGTTCGTTTAGAGGTTACCAGTGGGAGATGAGGACCAGCAAGAGCTTTCAGGGCTGGCACCTTTAGTGTAGGAGCAATCGCTGGAAGTTCGCAATTCTGGTGTTGAACTCTGACGTGAATTAGCGAGAGGAAGTGATGATACGTCTGGACCTTTGAGTGTCTAAACAAGTTCAGAGGCCAAGTGTTTGTGGTTCGTTTTAGAGGTTACCAGTGGGAGATGAGGACCAGCAAGAGCTTTCAGGGCTGGCACCTTTAGTTTGGGAACAATCGGTGGACGTTCGCAATTTCGGTGTTGAGCTCTGACGTGAATTAGCGAGAGGAAGCGATGATACGTCTGGACCTTTGAGTGTCTAAACAAGTTCAGAGGCCAAGTGTTTGTGGTTCGTTTTAGCGGTTACCAGTGGGAGATGAGGACCAGCAAGAGCTTTCAGGGCTGGCACCTTTAGTGTAGGAGCAATCGCTGGACGTTCGCAATTTCGCTGTTGAGCTCTGACGTGAAATAGTGGGTGGAAGCGATGATACGTCTGGACCCTTGAGTGTCTAAACAAGTTCAGAGGCCAAGTGTTTGTGGTTCGTTTTAGAGGTTACCAGTGGGAGATGAGGACGAGCAAGAGCTTTCAGGGCTGGCACCTTTAGTGTAGGAGCAATCGCTGGACGTTCGCAATTTCGGTGTTGAGCTCTGATGAGAATTAGCGAGAGGAAGCGATGATACGTCTGAACCTTTGAGTGTCTAAACAAGTTCAGAGGCCAAGTGTTTGTGGTTCGTTTTAGAGGTTACCAGTGGGAGATGAGGACCAGCAAGAGCTTTCAGGGCTGGCACCTTTAGTGTAGGAGCAATCGCTGGACGTTCGCAATTTCGCTGTTGAGCTCTGACGAGAATTAGCGAGAGGAAGCGATGATACGTCTGGACCTTTGAGTGTCTAAACAAGTTCATAGAGGCCAAGTGTTTGTGGTTCGTTTTAGAGGTTACCAGTGGGAGATGAGGACCAGCAAGAGCTTTCAGGGCTGGCACCTTTAGTGTAGGAGCAATCGCTGGACGTTCGCAATTTCGGTGTTGAGCTCTGACGAGAATTAGCGAGAGGAAGCGATGATACGTCTGGACCTTTGAGTGTCTAAACAAGTTCAGAGGCCAAGTGTTTGTGGTTCGTTTTAGAGGTTACCAGTGGGAGATGAGGACCAGCAAGAGCTTTCAGGGCTGGCACCTTTAGTGTAGGAGCAATCGCTGGACGTTCGCAATTTCGCTGTTGAGCTCTGATGAGAATTAGCCAGAGGAAGAGATGATATGTCTGGACCTTTGAGTGTCTAAACAAGTTCAGAGGCCAAGTGTTTGTGGTTCGTTTTAGGGGTTACCAGTGGGAGATGAGGACCAGCAAGAGCTTTCAGGGCTGGCACCTTTAGTGTAGGAGCAATCGCTGGACGTTCACAATTTCGGTGTTGAGATCTGACGTAAATTAGTGAGAGGATGCGATGACACCTCTGGACCTTTGAGTGTCTAAACAAGTTCAGAGGCCAAGTGTTTGTGGTTGATTTTAGAGGCTACCAGTGGGAGATGAGGACCAGCAAGAGCTTTCAGGGCTGGCACCTTTAGTGTAGGAGCAATTGCTGGACGTTCGCAATTTTGGTGTTGAGCTCTGATGAGAATTAGCGAGAGGAAGCGAAGATACGTCTGGACCTTTGAGTGTCTAAACAAGTTCAGAGGCCAAGTGTTTGCGGTTCTTTTTAGGTGTTACCAGTGGGAGCTGAGGACCAGCAAGAGCTTTCAGGGCTGGCACCTTTAGTGTAGGAGCAATCGCTGGACGTTCGCAATTTCGCTGTTGAGCTCTGACGAGAATTAGCGAGAGGAAGTGAAGATACGTCAGGAGCTTTGAGTGTCTAAACAAGTTCAGAGGCCAAGTATTTGTCGTTTGTTTTAAAGGTTACCAGTGGGAGATGAGGACCAGCAAGAGCTTCCAGGGCTGGCACCTTTAGTGTAGGAGCAATCGCTGGACGTTCGCAATTTCTCTGTTGAGCTCTGACGAGAATTAGCGAGAGGAAGCGATGATACGTCTGGACCTTTGAGTGTCTAAACAAGTTCAGAGCCCAAGTGTTTGTGGTTCTTTTTAGGTGTTACCAATGGGAGATGAGGAGCAGCAAGAGCTTTCAGGGCTGGCAACTTTAGTGTAGGAGCAATCGCTGGACTTTCAAAATTTCCCTGTTGAGCTCTGACGAGAATTAGCGAGAGGAAGCAATGATACGTCTGGACCTTTGAGTGTCTAAACAAGTTCAGAGGCCAAGTGTTTGTGGTTCGTTTTAGCGGTTACCAGTGGGAGATGAGGACCAGCAAGAGCTTTCAGGGCTGGCACCTTTAGTGTAGGAGCAATCGCTGGACGTTCGCAATTTCGCTGTTGAGCTCTGATGAGAATTAGCGAGAGGAAGCGAAGATACGTTTGGACCTTTGAGTGTTTAAACAAGTTCAGAGGCCAAGTGTTTGCGGTTCTTTTTAGGTGTTACCAGTGGGAGATGAGGACCAGCAAGAGCTTTCAGGGCTGGCACCTTTAGTGTAGGAGCAATCGCTGGACGTTCGCAATTTCGCTGTTGAGCTCTGATGAGAATTAGCGAGAGGAAGCGAAGATACGTCCGGAGATTTGAGTGTCTAAACAAGTTCAGAGGCCAAGTGTTTGTGGTTCGTTTTAGAGGTTACCAGTGGGAGATGAGGACCAGCAAGAGCTTTCAGGGCTGACACCTTTAGTGTAGGAGCAATCGCTGGACGTTCGCAATTTCGCTGTTGAGCTCTGACGAGAATTAGCGAGAGGAAGCGATGATACGTCTGGACCTTTGAGTGTCTAAACAAGTTCAGAGCCCAAGTGTTTGTGGTTCGTTTTAGAGGTTACCAGTGGGAGATGAGGACCAGCAAGAGCTTTCAGGGCTGGCACCTTTAGTGTAGGAATAATCGCTGGACGTTCGCAATTTCGCTGTTGAGCTCTGGCCAGATTGAGCAAGAGAGGGAGTGTACGTTGGAAGTTTTAGTAGCCTAAAGAAGTTTAGAGGCCAAGTGTTTGTGGTTCATTTTAGAGGTTACCAGTGGGAGATGAGGAGCAGCAAGAGCTTTCAGGGCTGGCACCTTTAGTGTAGGAGCAATTGCTGGACATTCGCAATTTCGGTGTTGAACTCTGACGTGAAATAGGGAGTGGAAGCGATGATACGTCTGGACCTTTGAGTGTCTAAACAAGTTCAGAGGCCAAGTGTTTGTGGTTCGTTTTAGGGGTTACCAGTGGGAGATGAGGACCAGCAAGAGCTTTCAGGGCTGGCACCTTTAGTGTAGGAGCAATCGCTGGACGTTCGCAATTTCGGTGTTGAGCTCTGGTGAGAAATAGCGAGAGGAAGCGATGATACGTCTGGACCTTTGAGTGTCTAAACAAGTTCAGAGATCGAGTGTTTGTGGTTCGTTTTAGGGGTTACCAGTGGGAGATGAGGACCAGCAAGAGCTTTCAGGGCTAGCACCTTTAGTGTAGGAGCAATCGCTGGACGTTCGCAATTTCTGTCTTGAGCTCTGACTAGAGTGAGTAGGAGAGGGTGTGTATGTTGGAAGTTTTTGTAGCCTTAAACAAGTTCAGAGCCCAAGTGTTTGTGGTTCGTTTTAGAGGTTACCAGTGGGAGATGAGGACCAGCAAGAGCTTTCAGGGCTGGCACCTTTAGTGTAGGAGCAATCGCTGGACGTTCGCAATTTCGGTGTTGAGCTCTGACGTGAAATAGTGAGTGGAAGCGGTGATAGGTCTGGACCTTTGAGTGTCTAAACAAGTTCAGAGGCCAAGTGTTTGTGGTTCGTTTTAGAGGTTACCAGTGGGAGCTGAGGACCAGCAAGAGCTTTCAGGGCTGGCACCTTTAGTGTAGGAGCAATCGCTGGACGTTCGCAATTTCGGTGTTGAGCTCTGGTGAGAAATAGCGAGAGGAAGCGATGATACGTCTGGACCTTTGAGTGTCTAAACAAGTTCAGAGATCGAGTGTTTGTGGTTCGTTTTAGGGGTTACCAGTGGGAGATGAGGACCAGCAAGAGCTTTCAGGGCTGGCACCTTTAGTGTAGGAGCAATCGCTGGACGTTCGCAATTTCGCTGTTGAGCTCTGACGAGAATTAGCGAGAGGAAGCGATGATACGTCTGGACCTTTGAGTGTCTAAACAAGTTCAGAGGCCAAGTGTTTGTGGTTCGTTTTAGAGGTTACCAGTGGGAGATGAGGACCAGCAAGAGCTTTCAGGGCTGGCACCTTTAGTGTAGGAGCAATCGCTGGACGTTCGCAATTTCGCTGTTGAGCTCTGATGAGAATTAGCCAGAGGAAGAGATGATATGTCTGGACCTTTGAGTGTCTAAACAAGTTCAGAGGCCAAGTGTTTGTGGTTCGTTTTAGGGGTTACCAGTGGGAGATGAGGACCAGCAAGAGCTTTCAGGGCTGGCACCTTTAGTGTAGGAGCAATCGCTGGACGTTCACAATTTCGGTGTTGAGATCTGACGTAAATTAGTGAGAGGATGCGATGACACCTCTGGACCTTTGAGTGTCTAAACAAGTTCAGAGGCCAAGTGTTTGTGGTTGATTTTAGAGGCTACCAGTGGGGAGATGAGGACCAGCAAGAGCTTTCAGGGCTGGCACCTTTAGTGTAGGAGCAATTGCTGGACGTTCGCAATTTTGGTGTTGAGCTCTGATGAGAATTAGCGAGAGGAAGCGAAGATACGTCTGGACCTTTGAGTGTCTAAACAAGTTCAGAGGCCAAGTGTTTGCGGTTCTTTTTAGGTGTTACCAGTGGGAGCTGAGGACCAGCAAGAGCTTTCAGGGCTGGCACCTTTAGTGTAGGAGCAATCGCTGGACGTTCGCAATTTCGCTGTTGAGCTCTGACGAGAATTAGCGAGAGGAAGTGAAGATACGTCAGGAGCTTTGAGTGTCTAAACAAGTTCAGAGCCCAAGTGTTTGTGGTTCTTTTTAGGTGTTACCAATGGGAGATGAGGAGCAGCAAGAGCTTTCAGGGCTGGCAACTTTAGTGTAGGAGCAATCGCTGGACTTTCAAAATTTCCCTGTTGAGCTCTGACGAGAATTAGCGAGAGGAAGCAATGATACGTCTGGACCTTTGAGTGTCTAAACAAGTTCAGAGGCCAAGTGTTTGTGGTTCGTTTTAGCGGTTACCAGTGGGAGATGAGGACCAGCAAGAGCTTTCAGGGCTGGCACCTTTAGTGTAGGAGCAATCGCTGGACGTTCGCAATTTCGCTGTTGACCTCTGATGAGAATTAGCGAGAGGAAGCGAAGATACGTTTGGACCTTTGAGTGTTTAAACAAGTTCAGAGGCCAAGTGTTTGCGGTTCTTTTTAGGTGTTACCAGTGGGAGATGAGGACCAGCAAGAGCTTTCAGGGCTGGCACCTTTAGTGTAGGAGCAATCGCTGGACGTTCGCAATTTCGCTGTTGAGCTCTGATGAGAATTAGCGAGAGGAAGCGAAGATACGTCCGGAGATTTGAGTGTCTAAACAAGTTCAGAGGCCAAGTGTTTGTGGTTCGTTTTAAAGGTTACCAGTGGGAGATGAGGACCAGCAAGAGCTTTCAGGGCTGGCACCTTTAGTGTAGGAGCAATCGCTGGACGTTCGCAATTTCGCTGTTGACCTCTGGCCAGATTGAGCAAGAGAGGGAGTGTACGTTGGAAGTTTTAGTAGCCTAAAGAAGTTTAGAGGCCAAGTGTTTGTGGTTCATTTTAGAGGTTACCAGTGGGAGATGAGCAGCAGCAAGAGCTTTCAGGGCTGGCACCTTTAGTGTAGGAGCAATTGCTGGACATTCGCAATTTCGGTGTTGAACTCTGACGTGAAATAGGGAGTGGAAGCGATGATACGTCTGGACCTTTGAGTGTCTAAACAAGTTCAGAGGCCAAGTGTTTGTGGTCCGTTTAAGAGGTTACCAGTGGGAGATGAGGACCAGCAAGAGCTTTCAGGGCTGGCACCTTTAGTGTAGGAACAATCGCTGGACGTTCGCAATTTCGCTGTTGAGCTCTGGCCAGATTGAGCAAGAGAGGGAGTGTACGTTGGAAGTTTTAGTAGCCTAAAGAAGTTTAGAGGCCAAGTGTTTGTGGTTCATTTTAGAGGTTACCAGTGGGAGATGAGGAGCAGCAAGAGCTTTCAGGGCTGGCACCTTTAGTGTAGGAGCAATTGCTGGACGTTCGCAATTTCGGTGTTGAGCTCTGACGTGAAATAATGAGTGGAAGCGATGATACGTCTGGACCTTTGAGTGTCTAAACAAGTTCAGAGACCAAGTGTTTGTGGTTCGTTTTAGAGGTTACCAGTGGGAGATGAGGACCAGCAAGAGCTTTCAGGGCTGGCACCTTTAGTGTAGGAGCAATCGCTGGACGTTCGCAATTTCGGTGTTGAGCTCTGACGTGAAATAGTGAGTGGAAGCGATGATAGGTCTGGACCTTTGAGTGTCTAAACAAGTTCAGAGGCCAAGTGTTTGTGGTTCGTTTTAGAGGTTACCAGTGGGAGATGAGGACCAGCAAGAGCTTTCAGGGCTGGCACCTTTAGTGTAGGAGCAATCGCTGGAAGTTCGCAATTCTGGTGTTGAACTCTGACGTGAATTAGCGAGAGGAAGTGATGATACGTCTGGACCTTTGAGTGTCTAAACAAGTTCAGAGGCCAAGTGTTTGTGGTTCGTTTTAGAGGTTACCAGTGGGAGATGAGGACCAGCAAGAGCTTTCAGGGCTGGCACCTTTAGTTTGGGAACAATCGGTGGACGTTCGCAATTTCGGTGTTGAGCTCTGACGTGAATTAGCGAGAGGAAGCGATGATACGTCTGGACCTTTGAGTGTCTAAACAAGTTCAGAGGCCAAGTGTTTGTGGTTCGTTTTAGCGGTTACCAGTGGGAGATGAGGACCAGCAAGAGCTTTCAGGGCTGGCACCTTTAGTGTAGGAGCAATCGCTGGACGTTCGCAATTTCGCTGTTGAGCTCTGACGTGAAATAGTGGGTGGAAGCGATGATACGTCTGGACCCTTGAGTGTCTAAACAAGTTCAGAGGCCAAGTGTTTGTGGTTCGTTTTAGAGGTTACCAGTGGGAGATGAGGACGAGCAAGAGCTTTCAGGGCTGGCACCTTTAGTGTAGGAGCAATCGCTGGACGTTCGCAATTTCGGTGTTGAGCTCTGATGAGAATTAGCGAGAGGAAGCGATGATACGTCTGAACCTTTGAGTGTCTAAACAAGTTCAGAGGCCAAGTGTTTGTGGTTCGTTTTAGAGGTTACCAGTGGGAGATGAGGACCAGCAAGAGCTTTCAGGGCTGGCACCTTTAGTGTAGGAGCAATCGCTGGACGTTCGCAATTTCGCTGTTGAGCTCTGACGAGAATTAGCGAGAGGAAGCGATGATACGTCTGGACCTTTGAGTGTCTAAACAAGTTCAGAGGCCAAGTGTTTGTGGTTCGTTTTAGAGGTTACCAGTGGGAGATGAGGACCAGCAAGAGCTTTCAGGGCTGGCACCTTTAGTGTAGGAGCAATCGCTGGACGTTCGCAATTTCGGTGTTGAGCTCTGACGAGAATTAGCGAGAGGAAGCGATGATACGTCTGGACCTTTGAGTGTCTAAACAAGTTCAGAGGCCAAGTGTTTGTGGTTCGTTTTAGAGGTTACCAGTGGGAGATGAGGACCAGCAAGAGCTTTCAGGGCTGGCACCTTTAGTGTAGGAGCAATCGCTGGACGTTCGCAATTTCGCTGTTGAGCTCTGATGAGAATTAGCCAGAGGAAGAGATGATATGTCTGGACCTTTGAGTGTCTAAACAAGTTCAGAGGCCAAGTGTTTGTGGTTCGTTTTAGGGGTTACCAGTGGGAGATGAGGACCAGCAAGAGCTTTCAGGGCTGGCACCTTTAGTGTAGGAGCAATCGCTGGACGTTCACAATTTCGGTGTTGAGATCTGACGTAAATTAGTGAGAGGATGCGATGACACCTCTGGACCTTTGAGTGTCTAAACAAGTTCAGAGGCCAAGTGTTTGTGGTTGATTTTAGAGGCTACCAGTGGGAGATGAGGACCAGCAAGAGCTTTCAGGGCTGGCACCTTTAGTGTAGGAGCAATTGCTGGACGTTCGCAATTTTGGTGTTGAGCTCTGATGAGAATTAGCGAGAGGAAGCGAAGA
This sequence comes from Gavia stellata, assembly GCF_030936135.1. Taxonomy (NCBI): domain Eukaryota; kingdom Metazoa; phylum Chordata; class Aves; order Gaviiformes; family Gaviidae; genus Gavia; species Gavia stellata. Next base: position 9,745 of record NW_026777353.1, read on the forward strand.
TACGTCTGGACCTTTGAGTGTCTAAACAAGTTCAGAGGCCAAGTGTTTGCGGTTCTTTTTAGGTGTTACCAGTGGGAGCTGAGGACCAGCAAGAGCTTTCAGGGCTGGCACCTTTAGTGTAGGAGCAATCGCTGGACGTTCGCAATTTCGCTGTTGAGCTCTGACGAGAATTAGCGAGAGGAAGTGAAGATACGTCAGGAGCTTTGAGTGTCTAAACAAGTTCAGAGACCAAGTATTTGTCGTTTGTTTTAAAGGTTACCAGTGGGAGATGAGGACCAGCAAGAGCTTTCGTGGCTGGCACCTTTAGTGTAGGAGCAATCGCTGGACGTTCGCAATTTCCCTGTTGAGCTCTGACGAGAATTAGCGAGAGGAAGCGATGATACATCTGGACCTTTGAGTGTCTAAACAAGTTCAGAGGCCAAGTGTTTGTGGTTCGTTTTAGCGGTTACCAGTGGGAGATGAGGACCAGCAAGAGCTTTCAGGGCTGGCACCTTTAGTGTAGGAGCAATCGCTGGACGTTCGCAATTTCTCTGTTGAGCTCTGACGAGAATTAGCGAGAGGAAGCGATGATACGTCTGGACCTTTGAGTGTCTAAACAAGTTCAGAGCCCAAGTGTTTGTGGTTCTTTTTAGGTGTTACCAATGGGAGATGAGGAGCAGCAAGAGCTTTCAGGGCTGGCAACTTTAGTGTAGGAGCAATCGCTGGACTTTCAAAATTTCCCTGTTGAGCTCTGACGAGAATTAGCGAGAGGAAGCAATGATACGTCTGGACCTTTGAGTGTCTAAACAAGTTCAGAGGCCAAGTGTTTGTGGTTCGTTTTAGCGGTTACCAGTGGGAGATGAGGACCAGCAAGAGCTTTCAGGGCTGGCACCTTTAGTGTAGGAGCAATCGCTGGACGTTCGCAATTTCGCTGTTGAGCTCTGATGAGAATTAGCGAGAGGAAGCGAAGATACGTTTGGACCTTTGAGTGTTTAAACAAGTTCAGAGGCCAAGTGTTTGCGGTTCTTTTTAGGTGTTACCAGTGGGAGATGAGGACCAGCAAGAGCTTTCAGGGCTGGCACCTTTAGTGTAGGAGCAATCGCTGGACGTTCGCAATTTCGCTGTTGAGCTCTGATGAGAATTAGCGAGAGGAAGCGAAGATACGTCCGGAGATTTGAGTGTCTAAACAAGTTCAGAGGCCAAGTGTTTGTGGTTCGTTTTAGAGGTTACCAGTGGAGATGAGGACCAGCAAGAGCTTTCAGGGCTGACACCTTTAGTGTAGGAGCAATCGCTGGACGTTCGCAATTTCGCTGTTGAGCTCTGACGAGAATTAGCGAGAGGAAGCGATGATACGTCTGGACCTTTGAGTGTCTAAACAAGTTCAGAGCCCAAGTGTTTGTGGTTCGTTTTAGAGGTTACCAGTGGGAGATGAGGACCAGCAAGAGCTTTCAGGGCTGGCACCTTTAGTGTAGGAATAATCGCTGGACGTTCGCAATTTCGCTGTTGAGCTCTGGCCAGATTGAGCAAGAGAGGGAGTGTACGTTGGAAGTTTTAGTAGCCTAAAGAAGTTTAGAGGCCAAGTGTTTGTGGTTCATTTTAGAGGTTACCAGTGGGAGATGAGGAGCAGCAAGAGCTTTCAGGGCTGGCACCTTTAGTGTAGGAGCAATTGCTGGACATTCGCAATTTCGGTGTTGAACTCTGACGTGAAATAGGGAGTGGAAGCGATGATACGTCTGGACCTTTGAGTGTCTAAACAAGTTCAGAGGCCAAGTGTTTGTGGTTCGTTTTAGGGGTTACCAGTGGGAGATGAGGACCAGCAAGAGCTTTCAGGGCTGGCACCTTTAGTGTAGGAGCAATCGCTGGACGTTCGCAATTTCGGTGTTGAGCTCTGGTGAGAAATAGCGAGAGGAAGCGATGATACGTCTGGACCTTTGAGTGTCTAAACAAGTTCAGAGATCGAGTGTTTGTGGTTCGTTTTAGGGGTTACCAGTGGGAGATGAGGACCAGCAAGAGCTTTCAGGGCTAGCACCTTTAGTGTAGGAGCAATCGCTGGACGTTCGCAATTTCTGTCTTGAGCTCTGACTAGAGTGAGTAGGAGAGGGTGTGTATGTTGGAAGTTTTTGTAGCCTTAAACAAGTTCAGAGCCCAAGTGTTTGTGGTTCGTTTTAGAGGTTACCAGTGGGAGATGAGGACCAGCAAGAGCTTTCAGGGCTGGCACCTTTAGTGTAGGAGCAATCGCTGGACGTTCGCAATTTCGGTGTTGAGCTCTGACGTGAAATAGTGAGTGGAAGCGGTGATAGGTCTGGACCTTTGAGTGTCTAAACAAGTTCAGAGGCCAAGTGTTTGTGGTTCGTTTTAGAGGTTACCAGTGGGAGCTGAGGACCAGCAAGAGCTTTCAGGGCTGGCACCTTTAGTGTAGGAGCAATCGCTGGACGTTCGCAATTTCGGTGTTGAGCTCTGGTGAGAAATAGCGAGAGGAAGCGATGATACGTCTGGACCTTTGAGTGTCTAAACAAGTTCAGAGATCGAGTGTTTGTGGTTCGTTTTAGGGGTTACCAGTGGGAGATGAGGACCAGCAAGAGCTTTCAGGGCTGGCACCTTTAGTGTAGGAGCAATCGCTGGACGTTCGCAATTTCGCTGTTGAGCTCTGACGAGAATTAGCGAGAGGAAGCGATGATACGTCTGGACCTTTGAGTGTCTAAACAAGTTCAGAGGCCAAGTGTTTGTGGTTCGTTTTAGAGGTTACCAGTGGGAGATGAGGACCAGCAAGAGCTTTCAGGGCTGGCACCTTTAGTGTAGGAGCAATCGCTGGACGTTCGCAATTTCGCTGTTGAGCTCTGATGAGAATTAGCCAGAGGAAGAGATGATATGTCTGGACCTTTGAGTGTCTAAACAAGTTCAGAGGCCAAGTGTTTGTGGTTCGTTTTGAAGGTTACCAGTGGGAGATGAGGACCAGCAAGAGCTTTCAGGGCTGGCACCTTTAGTGTAGGAGCAATCGCTGGACGTTCACAATTTCGGTGTTGAGATCTGACGTAAATTAGTGAGAGGATGCGATGACACCTCTGGACCTTTGAGTGTCTAAACAAGTTCAGAGGCCAAGTGTTTGTGGTTGATTTTAGAGGCTACCAGTGGGAGATGAGGACCAGCAAGAGCTTTCAGGGCTGGCACCTTTAGTGTAGGAGCAATTGCTGGACGTTCGCAATTTTGGTGTTGAGCTCTGATGAGAATTAGCGAGAGGAAGCGAAGATACGTCTGGACCTTTGAGTGTCTAAACAAGTTCAGAGGCCAAGTGTTTGCGGTTCTTTTTAGGTGTTACCAGTGGGAGCTGAGGACCAGCAAGAGCTTTCAGGGCTGGCACCTTTAGTGTAGGAGCAATCGCTGGACGTTCGCAATTTCGCTGTTGAGCTCTGACGAGAATTAGCGAGAGGAAGTGAAGATACGTCAGGAGCTTTGAGTGTCTAAACAAGTTCAGAGACCAAGTATTTGTCGTTTGTTTTAAAGGTTACCAGTGGGAGATGAGGACCAGCAAGAGCTTTCATGGCTGGCACCTTTAGTGTAGGAGCAATCGCTGGACGTTCGCAATTTCCCTGTTGAGCTCTGACGAGAATTAGCGAGAGGAAGCGATGATACATCTGGACCTTTGAGTGTCTAAACAAGTTCAGAGGCCAAGTGTTTGTGGTTCGTTTTAGCGGTTACCAGTGGGAGATGAGGACCAGCAAGAGCTTTCAGGGCTGGCACCTTTAGTGTAGGAGCAATCGCTGGACGTTCGCAATTTCTCTGTTGAGCTCTGACGAGAATTAGCGAGAGGAAGCGATGATACGTCTGGACCTTTGAGTGTCTAAACAAGTTCAGAGCCCAAGTGTTTGTGGTTCTTTTTAGGTGTTACCAATGGGAGATGAGGAGCAGCAAGAGCTTTCAGGGCTGGCAACTTTAGTGTAGGAGCAATCGCTGGACTTTCAAAATTTCCCTGTTGAGCTCTGACGAGAATTAGCGAGAGGAAGCAATGATACGTCTGGACCTTTGAGTGTCTAAACAAGTTCAGAGGCCAAGTGTTTGTGGTTCGTTTTAGCGGTTACCAGTGGGAGATGAGGACCAGCAAGAGCTTTCAGGGCTGGCACCTTTAGTGTAGGAGCAATCGCTGGACGTTCGCAATTTCGCTGTTGAGCTCTGATGAGAATTAGCGAGAGGAAGCGAAGATACGTTTGGACCTTTGAGTGTTTAAACAAGTTCAGAGGCCAAGTGTTTGCGGTTCTTTTTAGGTGTTACCAGTGGGAGATGAGGACCAGCAAGAGCTTTCAGGGCTGGCACCTTTAGTGTAGGAGCAATCGCTGGACGTTCGCAATTTCGCTGTTGAGCTCTGATGAGAATTAGCGAGAGGAAGCGAAGATATGTCCGGAGATTTGAGTGTCTAAACAAGTTCAGAGGCCAAGTGTTTGTGGTTCGTTTTAAAGGTTACCAGTGGGAGATGAGGACCAGCAAGAGCTTTCAGGGCTGGCACCTTTAGTGTAGGAGCAATCGCTGGACGTTCGCAATTTCGCTGTTGAGCTCTGACGAGAATTAGCGAGAGGAAGCGATGATACGTCTGGACCTTTGAGTGTCTAAACAAGTTCAGAGGCCAAGTGTTTGTGGTTCGTTTTAGAGGTTACCAGTGGGAGATGAGGACCAGCAAGAGCTTTCAGGGCTGGCACCTTTAGTGTAGGAATAATCGCTGGACGTTCGCAATTTCGCTGTTGACCTCTGGCCAGATTGAGCAAGAGAGGGAGTGTACGTTGGAAGTTTTAGTAGCCTAAAGAAGTTTAGAGGCCAAGTGTTTGTGGTTCATTTTAGAGGTTACCAGTGGGAGATGAGGAGCAGCAAGAGCTTTCAGGGCTGGCACCTTTAGTGTAGGAGCAATTGCTGGACATTCGCAATTTCGGTGTTGAACTCTGACGTGAAATAGGGAGTGGAAGCGATGATACGTCTGGACCTTTGAGTGTCTAAACAAGTTCAGAGGCCAAGTGTTTGTGGTCCGTTTAAGAGGTTACCAGTGGGAGATGAGGAGCAGCAAGAGCTTTCAGGGCTGGCACCTTTAGTGTAGGAGCAATCGCTGGACGTTCGCAATTTCGCTGTTGAGCTCTGGCCAGATTGAGCAAGAGAGGGAGTGTACGTTGGAAGTTTTAGTAGCCTAAAGAAGTTTAGAGGCCAAGTGTTTGTGGTTCATTTTAGAGGTTACCAGTGGGAGATGAGGAGCAGCAAGAGCTTTCAGGGCTGGCACCTTTAGTGTAGGAGCAATTGCTGGACGTTCGCAATTTCGGTGTTGAGCTCTGACGTGAAATAATGAGTGGAAGCGATGATACGTCTGGACCTTTGAGTGTCTAAACAAGTTCAGAGACCAAGTGTTTGTGGTTCGTTTTAGAGGTTACCAGTGGGAGATGAGGACCAGCAAGAGCTTTCAGGGCTGGCACCTTTAGTGTAGGAGCAATCGCTGGACGTTCGCAATTTCGGTGTTGAGCTCTGACGTGAAATAGTGAGTGGAAGCGATGATAGGTCTGGACCTTTGAGTGTCTAAACAAGTTCAGAGGCCAAGTGTTTGTGGTTCGTTTTAGAGGTTACCAGTGGGAGATGAGGACCAGCAAGAGCTTTCAGGGCTGGCACCTTTAGTGTAGGAGCAATCGCTGGAAGTTCGCAATTCTGGTGTTGAACTCTGACGTGAATTAGCGAGAGGAAGTGATGATACGTCTGGACCTTTGAGTGTCTAAACAAGTTCAGAGGCCAAGTGTTTGTGGTTCGTTTTAGAGGTTACCAGTGGGAGATGAGGACCAGCAAGAGCTTTCAGGGCTGGCACCTTTAGTTTGGGAACAATCGGTGGACGTTCGCAATTTCGGTGTTGAGCTCTGACGTGAATTAGCGAGAGGAAGCGATGATACGTCTGGACCTTTGAGTGTCTAAACAAGTTCAGAGGCCAAGTGTTTGTGGTTCGTTTTAGCGGTTACCAGTGGGAGATGAGGACCAGCAAGAGCTTTCAGGGCTGGCACCTTTAGTGTAGGAGCAATCGCTGGACGTTCGCAATTTCGCTGTTGAGCTCTGACGTGAAAATAGTGGGTGGAAGCGATGATACGTCTGGACCCTTGAGTGTCTAAACAAGTTCAGAGGCCAAGTGTTTGTGGTTCGTTTTAGAGGTTACCAGTGGGAGATGAGGACGAGCAAGAGCTTTCAGGGCTGGCACCTTTAGTGTAGGAGCAATCGCTGGACGTTCGCAATTTCGGTGTTGAGCTCTGATGAGAATTAGCGAGAGGAAGCGATGATACGTCTGAACCTTTGAGTGTCTAAACAAGTTCAGAGGCCAAGTGTTTGTGGTTCGTTTTAGAGGTTACCAGTGGGAGATGAGGACCAGCAAGAGCTTTCAGGGCTGGCACCTTTAGTGTAGGAGCAATCGCTGGACGTTCGCAATTTCGCTGTTGAGCTCTGACGAGAATTAGCGAGAGGAAGCGATGATACGTCTGGACCTTTGAGTGTCTAAACAAGTTCAGAGGCCAAGTGTTTGTGGTTCGTTTTAGAGGTTACCAGTGGGAGATGAGGACCAGCAAGAGCTTTCAGGGCTGGCACCTTTAGTGTAGGAGCAATCGCTGGACGTTCGCAATTTCGGTGTTGAGCTCTGACGAGAATTAGCGAGAGGAAGCGATGATACGTCTGGACCTTTGAGTGTCTAAACAAGTTCAGAGGCCAAGTGTTTGTGGTTCATTTTAGAGGTTACCAGTGGGAGATGAGGACCAGCAAGAGCTTTCAGGGCTGGCACCTTTAGTGTAGGAGCAATCGCTGGACGTTCGCAATTTCGCTGTTGAGCTCTGATGAGAATTAGCGAGAGGAAGCGATGATACGTCTGGACCTTTGAGTGTCTAAACAAGTTCAGAGGCCAAGTGTTTGTGGTTCGTTTTAGGGGTTACCAGTGGGAGATGAGGACCAGCAAGAGCTTTCAGGGCTGGCACCTTTAGTGTAGGAGCAATCGCTGGACGTTCGCAATTTCGGTGTTGAGCTCTGGTGAGAAATAGCGAGAGGAAGCGATGATACGTCTGGACCTTTGAGTGTCTAAACAAGTTCAGAGATCGAGTGTTTGTGGTTCTTTTTAGGTGTTACCAGTGGGAGATGAGGACCAGCAAGAGCTTTCAGGGCTAGCACCTTTAGTGTAGGAGCAATCGCTGGACGTTCGCAATTTCTGTCTTGAGCTCTGACTAGAGTGAGTAGGAGAGGGTGTGTATGTTGGAAGTTTTTGTAGCCTTAAACAAGTTCAGAGCCCAAGTGTTTGTGGTTCGTTTTAGAGGTTACCAGTGGGAGATGAGGACCAGCAAGAGCTTTCAGGGCTGGCACCTTTAGTGTAGGAGCAATCGCTGGACGTTCGCAATTTCGGTGTTGAGCTCTGACGTGAAATAGTGAGTGGAAGCGGTGATAGGTCTGGACCTTTGAGTGTCTAAACAAGTTCAGAGGCCAAGTGTTTGTGGTTCGTTTTAGAGGTTACCAGTGGGAGCTGAGGACCAGCAAGAGCTTTCAGGGCTGGCACCTTTAGTGTAGGAGCAATCGCTGGACGTTCGCAATTTCGGTGTTGAGCTCTGGTGAGAAATAGCGAGAGGAAGCGATGATACGTCTGGACCTTTGAGTGTCTAAACAAGTTCAGAGATCGAGTGTTTGTGGTTCGTTTTAGGGGTTACCAGTGGGACATGAGGACCAGCAAGAGCTTTCAGGGCTGGCACCTTTAGTGTAGGAGCAATCGCTGGACGTTCGCAATTTCTGTCTTGAGCTCTGACTAGAGTGAGTAGGAGAGGGTGTGTATGTTGGAAGTTTTGTAGCCTTAAACAAGTTCAGAGCCCAAGTGTTTGTGGTTCGTTTTAGAGGTTACCAGTGGGAGATGAGGACCAGCAAGAGCTTTCAGGGCTGGCACCTTTAGTGTAGGAGCAATCGCTGGACGTTCGCAATTTCGGTGTTGAGCTCTGATGAGAATTAGCCAGAGGAAGAGATGATATGTCTGGACCTTTGAGTGTCTAAAAAAGTTCAGAGGCCAAGTGTTTGTGGTTCGTTTTAGAGGTTACCAGTGGGAGATGAGGACCAGCAAGAGCTTTCAGGGCTGGCACCTTTAGTGTAGGAGCAATCGCTGGACGTTCGCAATTTCGCTGTTGAGCTCTGACGAGAATTAGTGAGAGGAAGCGATGATACGTCTGGACCTTTGAGTGTCTAAACAAGTTCAGAGGCCAAGTGTTTGTGGTTCGTTTTAGAGGTTACCAGTGGGAGATGAGGACCAGCAAGAGCTTTCAGGGCTGGCACCTTTAGTGTAGGAGCAATCGCTGGACGTTCGCAATTTCGCTGTTGAGCTCTGACGAGAATTAGCGAGAGGAAGCGATGATACGTCTGGACCTTTGAGTGTCTAAAGAAGTTCAGAGGCCAAGTGTTTGTGGTTCATTTTAGAGGTTACCAGTGGGAGATGAGGACCAGCAAGAGCTTTCAGGGCTGGCACCTTTAGTGTAGGAGCAATCGCTGGACGTTCGCAATTTCGCTGTTGAGCTCTGACGAGAATTAGCGAGAGGAAGCGATGATACGTCTGGACCTTTGAGTGTCTAAACAAGTTCAGAGGCCAAGTGTTTGTGGTTCATTTTAGAGGTTACCAGTGGGAGATGAGGACCAGCAAGAGCTTTCAGGGCTGGCACCTTTAGTGTAGGAGCAATCGCTGGACGTTCACAATTACTGTCTTGAGCTCTGACTAGAGTGAGTAGGAGAGGGTGTGTATGTTGGAAGTTTTTGTAGCCTTAAACAAGTTCAGAGGCCAAGTGTTTGTGGTTACGTTTTAGAGGTTACCAGCGGCAGACGAGGACCAGCAAGAGCTTTCAGGGCTGGCACCTTTAGTGTAGGAGCAATCGCTGGACGTTCGCAATTTCGGTGTTGAGCTCTGACGAGAATTAGTGAGAGGAAGCGATGATACGTCTGGGCCTTTGAGTGTCTAAACAAGTTCAGAGGCCAAGTGTTTGTGGTTCGTTTTAGAGGTTACCAGTGGGAGCTGAGGACCAGCAAGAGCTTTCAGGGCTGGCACCTTTAGTGTAGGAGCAATCGCTGGACGTTCACAATTTCGGTGTTGAGCTTTCATGAGAATTAGCGAGAGGAAGCGATGATACATCTGGACCTTTCAGTGTCTAAAGAAGTTCAGAGCCCAAGTGTCTGTGGTGTGTTTTAGAGGTTACCAGTGGCAGATGAGGACCAGCAAGAGCTTTCAGGGCTGGCACCTTTAGTGTAGGAGCAATCGCTGGACGTTCGCAATTTCTGTCTTGAGCTCTGACTAGAGTGAGTAGGAGAGGGTGTGTATATTGGAAGTTTTTGTAGCCTTAAACAAGTTCAGAGCCCAAGTGTTTGTGGTTCGTTTTAGAGGTTACCAGTGGGAGATGAGGACCAGCAAGAGCTTTCAGGGCTGGCACCTTTAGTGTAGGAGCAATCGCTGGACGTTCGCAATTTCGGTGTTGAGCTCTGATGAGAATTAACCAGAGGAAGAGATGATATGTCTGGACCTTTGAGTGTCTAAAAAAGTTCAGAGGCCAAGTGTTTGTGGTTCATTTTAGAGGTTACCAGTGGGAGATGAGGACCAGCAAGAGCTTTCAGGGCTGGCACCTTTAGTGTAGGAGCAATCGCTGGACGGTCACAATTTCTGTCTTGAGCTCTGACTAGAGTGAGTAGGAGAGGGTGTGTATGTTGGAAGTTTTTGTAGCCTTAAACAAGTTCAGAGCCCAAGTGTTTGTGGTTCGTTTTAGACGTTACCAGCGGCAGACGAGGACCAGCAAGAGCTTTCAGGGCTGGCACCTTTAGTGTAGGAGCAATCGCTGGACGTTCGCAATTTCGCTGTTGAGCTCTGACGAGGAAGCGATGATACGTCTGGACCATTGAGTGTCTAAACAACTTCAGAGCCCAAGTGCTTGTGGTCGTTTTAGGGGTTACCAGTGGGAGATGAGGACCAGCAAGAGCTTTCAGGGCTGGCAACTTTAGTGTAGGAGCAATCGCTGGACGTTCGCAATTTCGGTGTTGAGCTCTGACGAGTATTAGCCAGAGGAAGCGATGATACATCTGGACCTTTCAGTGTCTAAAGAAGTTCAGAGCCCAAGTGTCTGTGGTTTGTTTTAGAGGTTACCAGTGGGAGATGAGGACCAGCAAGAGCTTTCAGGGCTGGCACCTTTAGTGTAGGAGCAATCACTGGACGTTCGCAATTTCGGTGTTGAGCTCTGACGAGAATTAGCGAGAGGAAGCGATGATACGTCTGGACCTTTTAGTGTCTAAACAAGTTCAGAGCCCAAGTGCTTGTGGTTCGTTTTAGGGGTTACCAGTGGGAGATGAGGACCAGCAAGAGCTTTCAGGGCTGGCACCTTTAGTGTAGGAGCATCGCTGGACGTTCGCAATTTCGGTGTTGAGCTCTGACGAGAATTAGCCAGAGAAGCGATGATACCATCTGGACCTTTCAGTGTCTAAAGAAGTTCAGAGCCCAAGTGTCTGTGGTTTGTTTTAGAGGTTACCAGTGGGAGATGAGACCAGCAAGAGCTTTCAGGGGTGGCACCTTTAGTGTAGGAGCAATCACTGGACGTTCGCAATTTCGGTGTTGAGCTCTGATGAAAATAGCGAGAGGAAGCGATGATAGTCTGGACCTTTGAGTGTCTAAACAAGTTCAGAGGCCAAGTGTTTGTGGTTCTTTTTAGGTTTTACCAGTGGGAGATGAGGACCAGCAAGAGCTTTCAGGGCTGGCAACTTTAGTGTAGGAGCAATCGCTGGACGTTCGCAATATTGGTGTTGAGCTCTGACGAGAATTAGCTAGAGGAAGTGATGATACGTCTGGACCGTAAGTGTCTAAACAAGTTCGGAGGCCAAGTGTTTGTGGTTCTTTTTAGAGGTTACCAGTGGGAGATGAGGACCAGCAAGAGCTTTCAGGGCTGGCACCTTTAGGGTAGGAGCAATCGCTGGACGTTCGCAATTTCGGTGTTGAGCTCTGATGAGAATTAGCGAGAGGAAGCGAAGATACATCTGGACCTTTGAGTGTCTAAAGAAGTTCAGAGGCCAAGTGTTTGTGGTTCGTTTTAGAGGTTACCAGTGGGAGATGAGGACCAGCAAGAGCTTTCAGGGCTGGCACCTTTAGTGTAGGAGCAATCGCTGGACATTCGCAATTTCTGTGTTGAGCTCTGGCCAGGTTGAGCAGGAGAGGCTGTGTACGCTGGAAGTTTTAGTAGCCTAAACAAGTTCAGAGGCCAAGTGTTGTGGTTCGTTTTAGAGGTTACCAGTGGGAGCTGAGACCATCAAGAGCTTTCAGGGCTGGCACTTTAGTGTAGGAGCAATCGCTGGACGTTCGCAATTTCGGTGTTGAGCTCTGATGAGAATTAGCGAGAGGAAGCGATGATACGTCTGGACCTTTGAGTGTCTAAACAAGTTCAGAGGCCAAGTGTTTGTGGTTGTTTTAGAGGTTACCAGTGGGAGATGAGGAGCAGCAAGAGCTTTCAGGGCTGGCACCTTTAGTGTAGGAGCAATCGCTGGACGTTCGCAATTTCGGTGTTCAGCTCTGACGAGAATTAGCGAGAGAAGCGATGATACGTCTGGACCTTTGAGTGTCTAAACAAGTTCAGAGGCCAAGTGTTTGTGGTTCGTTTTAGAGGTTACCAGTGGAGCTGAGGACCAGCAAGAGCTTTCAGGCTGGCACCTTTAGTGTAGGAGCAATCGCTGGACGTTCGCAATTTCGCTGTTGAGCTCTGACGTGAAATAGTGAGTGGAAGCGATGATACGTCTGGACCTTTGAGTGTCTAAACAAGTTCAGAGGCAAGTGTTTGTGGTTCGTTTTAGAGGTTACCAGTGGGAGATGAGACCAGCAAGAGCTTTCAGGGCTGGCACCTTTAGTGTAGGAGCAATTGCTGGACGTTCGCAATTTCGCTGTTGAGCTCTGACGAGAATTAGCGAGAGGAAGCGATGATACGTCTGGGCCTTTGAGTGTCTAAACAAGTTCAGAGCCCAAGTGTTTGTGGTTCGTTTTAGAGGTTACAGTGGGAGCTGAGGACCAGCAAGAGCTTTCAGGGCTGGCACCTTTAGTGTAGGAGCAATCGCTGGACGTTCGCAATTTCGGTGTTGAGGTCTGATGAGAATTAGCGAGAGGAAGCGATGATACGTCTGGCCTTTGAGTGTCTAAACAAGTCCAGAGCACAAGTGTTTGTGGTTCGTTTGAGAGGTTACCAGTGGGAGATGAGGACCAGCAAGAGCTTTCAGGCTGCACCTTAGTGTAGGAGCAATCGCTGGATGAGTGCCCGCCATTTCGGCGAAGCCACCGAGGCGAAGGGCTCCGGAGCAGAGGATCGCGACGGGGGACCCTTCCTAGGGCGGCTAACGGCGAAGGCGAAAGCTCAGGGAGAGAGAGAGTGCCCAGCCCGCCCCCACACCGCCCCCCGAGCCGGCAGGGCGAGCTCCTGAGGAGCGGCAGCTCTGACTCAGCGTGGGCGGGGACTAGAGCGGCGGCGTTCCAACGCCCTCGGTACAAGAGCAGCCCCAGGAGCGCGAGCGACCCGGAGCGCGGCGAACAGGGGGGGCAAACAGGACGTGGCGCGTCAGAAGGGCGTGGCGCGTCAGTTTGCGCGTCAGTTCGCGCAGGCAGGGCGAGCAGGGTAGGCGAGCGGGCAGGGCGCAGTCCTGCCCTCCTGGCTCTGAGGCTCTCTTGACGAGTGGTCACTGCCCCCCAGAAGAGGCCCAGCCATGGTCTCCACTCGGCCGAAAGCCTTCGCCAGAAGGAATGTGGCGACCCAGACGGAGCTTCCGCCCAGGCACGCGGCTGTCCAGGTCTCCGGCTGCCCGGAGTGCCTGAGCCTGTTGCTGGCGCCGGAGGACCAGAGAGACATCGCCTGCTGCGGTGCGACCAGGTGAACGATCTGCTCGGCCTGGTGGCAGAGCTGAAGGAGGAGGTGGAGAGGCTGAGGAGTATCAGGGAGTGCGAGAGGGAGATAGACTGGTGGAGCCATGCCCTACCGTCCCTGAGGGAAAGGCAGAGGACGGAGGCTCCACGAGAAGCAGAGGCCCCCTTACCCTCTTGCCACCGGGCAGAAGGAGGGGACCTAGGAGGCGAAGGGGAATGGAAAAAGGTCCCTGCTCGGGGGCCGAGGCGAATCCCCTCCCGGCCTCCCTCACCTTCTCAGCTGCCCCTACATAACAGATATGGGGCTCTGGAACTTGAGGGCCAGGCTAACGAGGACATGGACGAAAGTCTATCTGCGGGGCTGCCTAGGGCGAGACAGCCTGCCCCACGCATCACAACCACCTCTACCAAGGCAAAAAGGAGGGTGGTTGTTGTAGGTGATTCCCTCCTGAGGGAACGGAGGGCCCAATATGCCGGCCTGACCCGACCCACAGGGAAGTCTGCTGCCTCCCTGGGGCCCGGGTGAGGGAGGTCACAAGGAAACTCCCCAGTCTGGTACGGCCCACCGATTACTACCCGCTGGTAGTTTTGCAGGTTGGCAGCGAGGAGATTGAGCAAAGAAGCGTGAAAGGGATGAAGAAGGACTTTAAGGCGCTGGGGAGACTGATTGACGGATCGGGTGCGCAGGTGGTGTTTTCTGCAATCCCTTCAGTGGCGGGGAGGAACACTGAAAGGAATAAGAAAGCAAACATGGTCAACGCGTGGCTCAGAGACTGGTGCCACCAGAGGAATTTTGGATTCTTTGACCATGGGGTGGTCTCCGTGGCACCGGGCCTGCTGAGTGCAGACGGTGTTCAGCTGTCCCCAAGGGGGAAAGAATCCTTGCCCGTAAGTGGCAAACCTCATCAGGAGGGCTTTAAACTAGACTCGAAGGGGGAAGGGGATGAAGCCAGGCTACCCAGAGGTGAGCCTAGGGGTGACATGCCATTGTCGGGGGCAAGACCGATAGCCCAGCTCAAGTGCATCTATTCCAATGCACGCAGCATGGGCGGCAAACAGGAGGAGCTGGAAGCCATCGTGCGGCGGGGCAGCTATGACGTGGTCGCCATCACAGAAACATGGTGGGACGACTCGCATGGCTGGAGTGCTGCGATGGAGGGCTATAAGCTCTTCAGGAGGGACAGACAAGGAAGGAGAGGCGGTGGGGTGGCTCTGTACGTCAAGGAGTGCTTTGATTGTATAGAGCTGGATGATTGTCACGACGGGGTTGAATGCTTATGGGCAAGGATGATGGGGAAGGCCAACAAGCCGGATATCCTGCTGGGGGTCTGTTATAGACCACCCGACCAGGCGTAGAAGCTGATGAAGCGTTCTACAAGCGACTGCAGAAGTCTCACAGTCGCAAGCCCTTGCTCTTGTGGGGGACTTCAACTTACCGGATGTCTGCTGGAAGTACAACACAGCTAAGAGGAAACAGTCCCGAGGTTCTCGAGTGTGTGGAAGATAACTTCCTGACGCAGCTGGTAAGCGAGCCTACAAGGGAAGGTGCCCTGCTTGACCTGCTGTTTACGAACAGAGAGGGTCTGGTGGGAGAAGTGAAGGTCGGAGGCCGTCTGGGGCTTAGCGACCATGAAATGATAGAGTTTGCAATTTTTAGCCAGTAAGGAGGCGGGTGAGCAATACCGCTACCATGGACTTCCGGAGGACAGACTTTGCCCTGTTCAGGACACTGGTCGGGAGGGTCCCTTGGGAGACGGTCCTGAAGGGCAAAGGGGCCCAGGAAGGCTGGACCTTCTTCAAGAAGGAAATCTTGAAGGCGCAGGAGCAGGCAGTGCCCCTGTGCCGTAAGAAGAGCCGGCGGGGGAAGACGGCCGGCCTGGCTGAACAAGGAGCTTATGCTGAGGCTCGGGAAAAAAAGAGAACTTACCACCTCTGAAAAAGGGGCAGGCAAGTGAAGAAGAATACAAGGACCTCGTTAGGTCATGCAGGGAGGGAATTAGGAAGGCGAAAGCCCAGCTAGAGGTCAACCTGGCCACGGTCGTGAGGGACAACAAAAAAAGCTTCTATAAATACATTAACAACAAAAAGGGGCCAAGGAGGATCTCCATCCTCTACTGGATGCGGCGGGGAACATTGTCACGAAGGATGAGGAAAAGGCTGAGGTACTTAATGCCTTCTTCGCCTCAGTCTTTAACAGCCACACCAGGTATCCTCAGGGTATCCGTCCCCCTGAGCTGGATGACAGGGATGGAGAGCAAAATAGGCTCCCCATGATCCAGGAGGAAGCAGTTAATGACCTGCTATGCCACCTGGAGACTCATAAGTCTATGGGGCTTGATGGCATCCACCCAAGGGTGCTGAGGGAGCTGGCGGAGGAGCTTGCCAAGCCGCTCTCCATCATTTATCAACAGTCCTGGTCAACGGGGGAGGTCCGGATGACTGGAGGCTTGCCAACGTGACGCCCATCTACAAGAAGGGTCGGAAGGAGGATCCGGGGAACTACAGGCCTGTCAGCCTGACCTTGGTGCCAGGGAAGGTTATGGAGAGGCTCATCTTGAGGGCGCTCACGGGACACGTGCAGGATAACCAAGGGATCAGGCCAGCCAGCACGGGTTCATGAAAAGGCAGGTCCTGCTTGACCAACCTGATCTCCTTCTATGACCAGGTGACCGCCTAGTGGATGAGGGGAAGGCTGTTGATGTTGTCTACCTGGACTTCAGCAAAGCCTTTGACACTGTTCCCCACAGTATTCTCCTAGAGAAGCTGGCGGCCGTGGTTTAGACAGGTACACTCTTCGCTGGTGAAAAACTGGCTGGATGGCCGAGCCCAGAGAGTTGTAGTGAATGGGGTGAAATCTAGCTGGCGGCCGGTCACAAGCGGAGTCCCCAGGGCTCGGTTTTGGGACCGGTCTTGTTTAATGTCTTCATTGATGATCTGGATGAGGGGATAGAGTGCACCCTCAGCAAGTTTGCAGACGACACCAAGTTGGGAGGGAGTGTTGATCTGCTTGAGGGTCGGAAGGCTCTGCAGAGGGATCTGGACAGGCTGGATCGATGGGCTGAGGCCAAACCGGATGAAGTTCAATAAGGCCAAGTGCCGGGTTCTACACTTTGGCCACAACAACCCCAGGCAACGCTACAGGCTTGGGGACGAGTGGCTGGAAAGCTCCCCGCAGAAAGGACCTGGGGGTGGTTGATCAACACCCGGCTGAATATGAGCCAGCAGTGTGCCCAGGTGCCAAGAAGGCCAACGGCATCCTGGCTTGTATCAGAAATGGTGTGGCCAGCAGGAGCAGGGAGGTGGATCATGCCTCTGTACTCGGCGCTGGTGAGGCCGCACTCGAATACTGTGTTCAGTTTTGGGCCCCTCACTACAAGAAAGACATTGAGGTGGCTGGAGCGTGTCCAGAGAAGGGCGACAAAGCTGGTGAGGGTCTGGAACACAAGTCTTATGAGGAGCGGCTGAGGGAGCTAGGGTTGTTTAGCCTGGAGAAGAGGCGGCTAGGGGAGACCTTATCGCTCTCTACAACTACCTGAAGGGGGGTTGCAGAGAGGTGGGTGTTAGTCTCTTCTCCCAAGTGACTAGAGACAGGACTAGAGGAAATGGCCTCAAGTTGCGCCAGGGGAGGTTCAGGCTAGATATTAGGAAAAAGTTCTTTACCGAGAGAGTAGTGAAACATTGGAATAGGCTGCCCAGGGAGGTGGTAGAGTCACCCTCCCTGGAGGTATCAAGAAGCGTCTGGATGTTGCATTGTGGGATGTAGCTTGATGGACATGGTGCTGTGTGGTGTTGGGTGGGTTGGTTTTTGGTGTGTTGTGCCTTGTTGTTGTTGTGTGGTGGTTGGCTTGCGTGGGTTGTTTGTGGGGGTTTTTTTGGTTTTTTGTTGTTTTTTTTGTGGTGTGTTTTTTTTTTTTTTTTTTTTCCCCCAGGTTGGACTTGATGATCTTACAGGTCTTTCAACCGTAGTGATTCTGTGATTCTGTGATTCTGTGATTCTATGTTCGCAATTTCGCTGTTGATCTCTGATGAGAATTAGCTAGACGAAGCGATGATACGTCTGACCTTTGAGTGTCTAACAAGTTCAGAGGCCAAGTGTTTGTGGTTTGTTTTAGAGGTTACCAGTGGGAGATGAGGACCAGCAAGAGCTTTCAGGGCTGGCACCTTTAGTGTAGGAGCAATCCCTGGACGTTCGCCATTTCGGTGTTGAGCTCTGACGAGAATTAGCGAGAGGAAGAGATGATACGTCTGGACCTTTGAGTCTAAACAAGTTCAGAGGCCAAGTGTTTGTCGTTCTTTTTAGGGGTTTCAGTGGGAGCTGAGGACCAGGAAGAGCTTTCAGGGCTGGCACCTTTAGTGTAGGAGCAATCGCTGGACGTTCGCAATTTCGCTGTTGAGCTCTGATGAGAATTAGCGAGAGGAAGCGATGATACATCTGGACCTTTGAGTGTCTAAAGAAGTTCAGAGGCCAAGTGTTTGTGGTTCGTTTTAGAAGTACCATTGGGAGATGAGGACCAGCAAGAGCTTTCAGGGCTGGCACCTTTAGTGTAGGATCAATCGCTGGACGTTCACAATTTCTGTCTTGAGCTCTGACTAGAGTGAGTAGGAGAGGGTGTGTATGTTGGGAAGTTTTGTAGCCTTAAACAAGTTCAGAGGCCAAGTGTTTGTGGTTCGTTTTAGCGGTTACCAGTGGAGATGAGGACGAGCAAGAGCTTTAAGGGCTGGCACCTTTAGTGTAGAGCAATCGCTGGACGTTCGCAATTTCCCTGTTGAGCTCTGACGAGAATTAGCGAGAGGAAGCGATGATACGTCTGGGCCTTTGAGTGTCTAAACAAGTTCAGAGCCCAAGTGTTTGTGTTCGTTTTAGAGGTTACCAGTGGAGATGAGGACCAGCAAGAGCTTTCAGGGCTGGCACCTTTAGTGTAGGAGCAATCGCTGGACGTTCGCAATTTCGCTGTTGAGCTCTGACGAGAATTAGCGAAAGAAGCGATGATACGTCTGGACCTTTGAGTGTCTAAAGAAGTTCAGAGCCGAAGTGTTTGTGGTTCGTTTTAGAGGTACCAGTGGGAGCTGAGGAGCAGCAGAGCTTTCAGGGCTGGCACCTTTAGTGTAGGAGCAATCGCTGGACGTTCGCAATTTCGCTGTTGACGCTCTGACGTGAAATAGTGAGTGGAAGCGATGATACGTCTGGACATTTGAGTGTCTAAACAAGTTCAGAGCCCGAGTGTTTGTGCTTCATTTTAGAGGTTACAGTGGGAGCTGAGGACCAGCAAGAGCTTTCAGGGCTGGCACCTTTAGTGTAGAGCATTTTTAATCGCTGGACGTTCGCAATTTCGGTGTTGAGCTCTGATCAGAATTAGCGAGAGGAAGCGATGATACGTCTGGACCTTTGAGTGTCTAAAGAAGTTCAGAGGCCAAGTGTTTGTGGTTCGTTTTAGCGGTTACCAGTGGAGATGAGGAGCAGCAAGAGCTTTCAGGGCTGGCACCTTTAGTGTAGGAGCAATCGCTGGATGTTCGCAATTTCGCTGTTGTTCTCTGATGAGAATTAGCGAGAAGAAGCGAAGATACGTCTGGACCTTTGAGTGTCTAAACAAGTTCAGAGGCCAAGTGTTTGTGGTTCTTTTTAGGTGTTACCAGTGGCAGATGAGGACCAGCAAGAGCTTTCAGGGCTGGCACCTTTAGTGTAGGAGCAATCGCTGGACGTTCGCAATTTCGCTGTTGAGCTCTGATGAGAATTAGCGAGAGGAAGCGATGATACGTCTGGACCTTTGAGTGTCTAAAGAAGTTCAGAGCCGAAGTGTTGTGGTTCGTTTAAGAGGTTACCAGTGGGAGCTGAGGACCAGCAGAGCTTTCAGGGCTGGCACCTTTAGTGTAGGAGCAATCGCTGGACGTTCGCATTTCGGTGTTGAGCTCTGATGACATTTAGCGAGAGGAAGCGATGATACGTCTGGACCTTTGAGTGTCTAAAGAAGTTCAGAGGCCAGGTGTTTGTGGATCGTTTTAGAAGTTACCAGTGGAGCTGATGACCAGCAAGAGCTTTCAGGGCTGGCACCTTTAGTGTAGGAGCAATCGCTGGACGTTCGCAATTTCGGTGTTGAGCTCTGATGACAATTAGCTAGAGGAAGCGATGATACGTCTGGACCTTTGAGTGTCTAAAGAAGTTCAGAGCCAAGTGTTTGTGGTTCGTTTTAGAGGTTACCAGTGGGAGATGAGGACCAGCAAGAGCTTTCAGGGCTGGCACCTTTAGTGTAGGAGCAATCGCTGGATGTTCGCAATTTCGCTGTTGAGCTCTGACGAGAATTAGCCAGAGGAAGCGAAGATACATCTGACCTTTGAGTGTCTAAACAAGTTCAGAGCCCAGGTGTTTGTGGTTCGTTTTAGAGGTTACAGTAGGAGATGAGACCAGCAAGAGCTTTCAGGGCTGGCACCTTTAGGGTAGGAGGAATTGCTGGAGGTTTGCTATTTTGCTGTTGAGCTCTGACGTGAATTAGCGAGAGGAAGCGAAGACACGTCTGGACCTTTAAGTGTCTAAAAAAGTTCAGAGGCCAAGTGTTTGTGGTTCGTTTTAGAGGTTACCAGTGGGAGATGAGGACAGCAAGAGCTTTCAGGGCTGGCACCTTTAGTGTAGGAGCAATAGCTGGACGTTCAAAAATTTCTGTCTTGAGCTCTGACTAGAGTGAGTAGGATAGAGTGTGTATGTTGGAAGTTTTTGTAGCCTTAAACAAGTTCAGAGCCCAAGTGTTTGAGGTTCGTTTTAGAGGTTACCAGTGGGAGCTGAGGACCAGCAAAGCTTCAGGGCTGGCACCTTTAGTTTAGGAGCAATCGCTGGACGTTCGCAATTTCGGTGTTGAGCTCTGACGAGAATTAGCGAGAGGAAGCGATGATACGTCTGGACCTTGAGTGTCTAAACAAGTTCAGAGGCCAAGTGTTTGTGGTTCGTTTTAGCGGTTACCAGTGGGAGATGAGGCCCAGCAAGAGCTTTCAGGGCTGGCACCTTTAGTGTAGGAGCAATCGCTGGACGTTCGCATTTCGGTGTGAGCTCTGATGAGAATTAGCGAGAGGAAGCGATGATACGATCTGGACCTTTGACTGTCTAAACAAGTTCAGAGGCCAAGTGTTTGTGGTTCGTTTGAGAGGTTACCAGTGGGAGATGAGGACCAGCAAGAGCTTTCAGGGCTGGCACCTTTAGTGTAGGAGCAATCGCTGGACGTTCGCAATTTCGGTGTTGAGCTCTGACGAGAATTAGTGAGAGGAAGCGATGATACGTCTGGCCTTTGAGTGTCTAAACAAGTTCAGAGCCCAAGTGTTTGTGGTCGTTTGAGAGGTTACCAGTGGGAGATGAGGACCAGCAAGAGCTTTCAGGGCTGGCACCTTTAGTGTAGGAGCAATCGCTGGACGTTCGCAATTTCGGTGTTGAGCTCTGATGAGAATTAGCGAGAGGAAGCGGTGACACGTCTGGACCTTTTAGTGTCTAAAAAAGTTCAGAGGCCAAGTGTTTGTTGTTCTTTTTAGGGGTTACCAATGGGAGATGAGACCAGGAAGAGCTTCCAGGGCTGGCACCTTTAGTGTAGGAGCAATCGCTGGACGGTCACAATTTCTGTCTTGAGCTCTGACTAGAGTGAGTAGGAGAGGGTGTGTATGTTGGAAGTTTTTGTAGCCTAAACAAGTTCAGAGCCCAAGTGTTCGTGTTCGTTTGAGAGGTTACCAGTGGGAGATGAGGAGCAGCAAGAGCTTTCAGGGCTGGCACCTTTAGGTGTAGGAGCAATCGCTGGGACGTTCGCAGTTTCGGTGTTGAGCTCTGATGAGAATTAGCAAGAGGAGCGATGATACGTCTGGACCTTTGAGTGTCTAAACAAGTTCAGAGGCCAAGTGTTTGTGGTTCTTTTTAGGTGTTACCAGTGGGAATGAGGACCAGCAAGAGCTTTCAGGGCTGGCACCTTTAGTGTAGGAGCAATCGCTGGACGTCGCAATGTCTGTGTTGAGCTCTGGCCAGATTGAGCAGGAGAGGCTGTGTACGTTGGAAGTTTTAGTAGGCTAAACAAGTTCAGAGCCCAAGTGTATTGTAGGTTCGTTTGAGAGGTTACCAGTGGGAGATGAGCACCAGCAAGAGCTTTCAGGGCTGGCACCTTTAGTGTAGGAGCAATCGCTGGACCGTTCGCAATTTCGGTGTTCAGCTCTGACTTAAAATAGTGAGTGGAGGCGAAGATACGTCTGGACCTTTGAGTGTCTAAACAAGTTCAGAAGCCAAGTGTTTGTGGTTCGTTTTAGAGGTTACCAGTGGGAGATGAGACCAGCAAGAGCTTTCAGGGCTGGCACCTTTAGGGTAGGAAGAATCGCTGGAGGTTCGCTATTTCGCTGTTGAGACTCTGACGTGAATTAGCGAGAGGAAGCGAAGGTACGTTTGGACCTTTGAGTGTCTAAAAAAGTTCAGAGGCCAAGTGTTTGTGGTTCGTTTTAGAGGTTACCAGTGGGAGATGAGGACCAGCAAGAGCTTTCAGGGCTGGCACCTTTAGTGTAGGAGCAATCGCTGGACGTTCAAAATTTCTGTCTTGAGCTCTGACTAGAGTGAGTAGGAGAGGGTGTGTATGTTGGAAGTTTTTTTAGCCTAAACAAGTTCTGAGGCCAAGTGTTTGTTGTTTCTTTTAAAGGTTACCAGTGGGAGCTGAGGACCAGCAAGAGCTTTCAGGGCTGGACACCTTCAGTGTAGGAGCAATCGCTGGATGTTCGCAATTTCCCTGCTGAGCTCTGATGAGAATTAGCAAAAGGAAGCCATGATACGTCTGGACCTTTGAGTGTCTAAAGAAGTTCAGAGGCCAAGTGTTTGTGGATCTTTTAAGAGGTTACCAGTGGGAGCTGAGGACCAGCAAGAGCTTTCAGGGCTGGCACCTTTAGTGTAGGAGCAATCGCTGGACGTTCACAATTTCTGTCTTGAGCTCTGACTAGAGTGAGTAGGAGAGGGTGTGTATTTTAGAAGTTTTTGTAGCCTTAAACAAGTTCAGAGCCC
The DNA here is from genome assembly GCF_030936135.1 of Gavia stellata. NCBI lineage: Eukaryota > Metazoa > Chordata > Aves > Gaviiformes > Gaviidae > Gavia > Gavia stellata. The sequence continues at coordinate 31,602 of NW_026777353.1, forward strand.
AAGTGCTTTGTGGTTCGTTTTAGAGGTTACCAGTGGGAGATGAGGACCAGCAAGAGCTTTCAGGGCTGGCACCTTTAGTGTAGGAGCAATCGCTGGACGTTCGCAATTTTGGTGTTGAGCTCTGACGAGAATTAGCGAGAGGAAGCGATGATACGTCTGGCCTTTGAGTGTCTAAACAAGTTCAGAGCCCAAGTGTTTGAGGTCTTTTTAGAGGTTACCAGTGGGAGATGAGGACCAGCAAGAGCTTCCAGGGCTGCACCTTTAGTGTAGAGCAATCGCTGGACGTTCGCAATGTCGGTGTTGAGCTCTGGCCAGATTGAGCAGGAGAGGCTGTGTACGTTGGAAGTTTAGTAGGCTAAACAAGTTCAGAGCCCAAGTGTTTGTGGTTCGTTGAGAGGTTACCAGTGGGAGATGAGCACCAGCAAGAGCTTTCAGGGCTGGCACCTTTAGTGTAGGAGCAATCGCTGGACGTTCGCATTTCGGTGTTCAGCTCTGACTTAAAATAGTGAGTGGAGCGAAGATACGTCTGTGACCTTTGAGTGTCTAAACAAGTTCAGAAGCCAAGTGTTTGTGGTTCGTTTTAGAGTTACCAGTGGGAGATGAGGACCAGCAAGAGCTTTCAGGGCTGGCACCTTTAGTGTAGGAGCAATCGCTGGATGTTCGCAATTTCGGTGTTGAGCTCTGATGAGAATTAGCGAGAGAAGCGAAGATACGTCTGGACCTTTGAGTGTCTAAACAAGTTCAGAGGCCAAGTGTTTGTGGTTCGTTTTACAGGTTACCAGTGGGAGATGAGGACCAGCAAGAGCTTTCAGGGCTGGCACCTTTAGTGTAGAGCAATCGCTGGATGTTCGCAATTTCGGTGTTGAGCCTGATGAGAATTAGCGAAAGGAAGCGATGATACATCTGGACCTTTGAGTGTCTAAACAAGTTCAGAGGCCAAGTGTTTGTGGTTCGTTTTAGAGGTTACCAGTGGGAGATGAGGACCAGCAAGAGCTTTCAGGGCTGGCACCTTTAGTGTAGGAGCAATCGCTGGACGTTCGCAATTTCGCTGTTGAGCTCTGATGAGAAATAGCGAGAGGAAGCGATGATACGTCTGGACCTTTGAGTGTCTAAAGAAGTTCAGAGGCCAAGTGTTGTGGTTCGTTTTAGAGGTTACCAGTCGGAGATGAGGACCAGCAAGAGCTTTCAGGGCTGGCACCTTTAGTGTAGGAGCAATCGCTGGACGTTCGCAATTTTCGCTGTTGAGCTCTGATGAGAATTAGCGAGAGGAAGCGATGATACGTCTGGACCTTTGAGTGTCTAAACAAGTTCAGAGGCCAGCGCTTGTGGTTCGTTTTAGAGGTTACCAGTGGGAGATGAGGACCAGCAAGAGCTTTCAGGGCTGCACCTTTAGTGTAGGAGCAATCGCTGGACGTTTGCAATTTCGGTATTGAGCTCTGATGAGAATTAGCGAGAGGAAGCGAAGATACGTCTGGACCTTTGAGTGTCTAAACAAGTTCAGAGGCCAACTGTTTGTGGTTGGTTTTAGAGGTTACCAGTGGGAGATGAGGACCAGCAAGAGCTTTCAGGGCTGGCACCTTTAGTGTAGGAGCAATCGCTGGACGTTCGCAATTTCGGTGTTCAGCTCTGACGAGAATTAGCGAAAGGAAGCGATGATACGTCTGGACCTTTGAGTGTCTAAAGAAGTTCAGAGCTCAAGTGTTTGTGGTTCGTTTTAGAGTTTACCAGTGTGAGATGAGGACCAGCAAGAGCTTTCAGGGCTGGCACCTTTAGTGTAGGAGCAATCGCTGCACGTTCGCAATTTCGGTGTTGAGCTCTGATGAGAATTAGTGAGAGGATGCGATGATACGTCTGGACCTTTGAGTGTCTAAACAAGTTCAGATGCCAAGTGTTTGTGGTTCGTTTTAGAGGCTACCAGTGGGAGATGAGGACCAGCAAGAGCTTTCAGGGCTGGCACCTTTAGTGTAGGAGCAATGGCTGGACGTTCGCAATTTCGGTGTTGAGCTCTAGCCAGGTTGAGCAAGAGAGGGGGTGTACGTTGGAAGTTTTAGTAGCCTAAATAAGTTCAGAGCCCAAGTGGTTGTGGTTCATTTTAGAGGTTACCAGTGGGAGATGAGGACCAGCAAGAGCTTTCAGGGCTGGCACCTTTAGTGTAGGAGCAATCGCTGGACGTTCGCAATTTCGGTTTTCAGCTCTGACGTGAAATAGTGAGTGGAAGCGATGATACGTCTGGACCTTTGAGTGTCTAAACAAGTTCAGAGGCCAAGTGTTTTTGGTTCGTTTTAGAGGTTACCAGTGGGAGATGAGGACCAGCAAGAGCTTTCAGGGCTGGCACCTTTAGTGTAGGAGCAATCGCTGGAGGTTCGCTATTTCGCTGTTGAGCTCTGACGTGAATTAGCGAGAGGAAGCGAAGATACGTCTGGACCTTTGAGTGTCTAAAGAAGTTCAGAGCCCAAGTGTCTGTGGTTTGTATTAGAGGTTGCCATTGGCAGATGAGGACCAGCAAGAGCTTTCAGGGGTGGCACCTTTAGTGTAGGAGCAATCGCTGGACGTTCACAATTTCTGTCTTGAGCTCTGACTAGAGTGAGTAGGAGAGGGTGTGTATGTTGGAAGTTTTTGTAGCCTTAAACAAGTTCAGAGCCCAAGTGTTTGTGGTTCGTTTTAGAGGTTACCAGTGGGAGATGAGGACCAGCAAGAGCTTTCAGGGCTGGCACCTTTAGTGTAGGAGCAATCGCTGGACGTTCGCAATTTCGGTGTTCAGCTCTGACGAGAATTAGCGAAAGGAAGCGATGATACGTCTGCACCTTTGAGTGTCTAAAGAAGTTCAGAGCTCAAGAGTTTGTGGTTCGTTTTAGAGGTTACCAGTGGGAGATGAGGAGCAGCAAGAGCTTTCAGGGCTGGCACCTTTAGTTTAGGAGCAATCGCTGGACGTTTGCAATTTTGGTGTTGAGCTCTGACGAGAATTAGCGAGAGGAAGCGATGATACGTCTGGACCTTTGAGTGTCTAAACAAGTTCAGAGCCCAAGTGTTTGTGGTTCGTTTTAGAGGTTACCAGTGGGAGATGAGGACCAGCAAGAGCTTTCAGGGCTGGCACCTTTAGTGTAGGAGCAATCGCTGGACGTTTGCAATTTCGGTGTTGAGCTCTGACGTGAATTAGCGAGAGGAAGCGATGATACGTCTGGACCTTTGAGTGTCTAAACAAGTTCAGAGCCCGAGTGTTTGTGGTTCGTTTTAGAGGTTACCAGTGGGAGATGAGGACCAGCAAGAGCTTTCAGGCCTGGCACCTTTAGTGTAGGAGCAATCGCTGGACGTTCGCAATTTCGCTGATGAGCTCTGATGAGAAATAGCGAGAGGAAGCGATGATACGTCTGGACCTTTGAGTGTCTAAACAAGCTCAGAGGCCAAGTGTTTGTGGTTCGTTTTAGAGGTTACCAGTGGGAGATGAGGACCAGCAAGAGCTTTCAGGGCTGGCACCTTTAGTGTAGGAGCAATCGCTGGACGTTCGCAATTTCGCTGTTGAGCTCTGATGAGAAATAGCGAGAGGAAGCGATGATATGTCTGGACCTTTGAGTGTCTAAACAAGTTCAGAGGCCAAGTGCTTGTGGTTCGTTTTAGAGGTTACCAGTGGGAGCTGAGGACCAGCAAGAGCTTTCAGGGCTGGCACCTTTAGTGTAGGAGCAATCGCTGGACGTTTGCAATTTCGGTGTTGAGCTCTGATGAGAATTAGCTAGAGGAAGCGAAGATACGTCTGGACCTTTGAGTGTCTAAACAAGTTCAGAGCCCAAGTGTTTGTGGTTCGTTTTAGAGGTTACCAGTGGGAGATGAGGAGCAGCAAGAGCTTTCAGGGCTGGCACCTTTAGTGTAGGAGCAATCGCTGGACGTTCGCAATTTCGCTGTTGAGCTCTAATGAGAAATAGCGAGAGGAAGCGATGATACGTCTGGACCTTTGAGTGTCTAAAGAAGTTCAGAGGCCAAGTGCTTGTGGTTCGTTTTAGAGGTTACCAGTGCGAGATGAGGACCAGCAAGAGCTTTCAGGGCTGGCACCTTTAGTGTAGGAGCAATCGCTGCATGTTCGCAATTTCGGTGTTGAGCTCTGATGAGAATTAGTGAGAGGATGCGATGATACGTCTGGACCTTTGAGTGTCTAAACAAGTTCAGATGCCAAGTGTTTGTGGTTCGTTTTAGAGGCTTCCAGTGGGAGATGAGGACCAGCAAGAGCTTTCAGGGCTGGCACCTTTAGTGTAGGAGCAATCGCTGGACGTTCGCAATTTCGGTGGTGAGCTCTAGCCAGGTTGAGCAAGAGAGGGGGTGTACGTTGGAAGTTTTAGTAGCCTAAATAAGTTCAGAGCCCAAGTGGTTGTGGTTCATTTTAGAGGTTACCAGTGGGAGATGAGGACCAGCAAGAGCTTTCAGGGCTGGCACCTTTAGTGTAGGAGCAATCGCTGGACGTTTGCAATTTCGGTTTTCAGCTCTGACGTGAAATAGTGAGTGGAAGCGATGATACGTCTGGACCTTTGAGTGTCTAAACAAGTTCAGAGGCCAAGTGTTTTTGGTTCGTTTTAGAGGTTACCAGTGGGAGATGATGACCAGCAAGAGCTTTCAGGGCTGGCACCTTTAGTGTAGGAGCAATCGCTGGACGGTCATAATTTCTGTCTTGAGCTCTGACTAGAGTGAGTAGGAGAGGGTGTGTATGTTGGAAGTTTTTTTAGCCTTAAACAAGTTCAGAGCCCAAGTGTTTGTGGTTCGTTTTAGAGGTTACCAGTGGGAGATGAGGACCAGCAAGAGCTTTCAGGGCTGGCACCTTTAGTGTAGGAGCAATCGCTGGACGTTCGCAATTTTGGTGTTGAGCTCTGACGAGAATTAGCGAGGGGAAGCGATGATACGTCTGGGCCTTTGAGTGTCTAAACAAGTTCAGAGCCGAAGTGTTTGTGGTTCTTTTTAGAGGTTACCAGTAGGAGATGAGGACCAGCAAGAGCTTTCAGGGCTGGCACCTTTAGTGTAGGAGCAATCGGTGGACGTTCGCAATTTCGCTGTTGAGCTCTGATGAGAATTAGCGAGAGGAAGCGATGATACGTCTGGACCTTTGAGTGTCTAAACAAGTTCAGAGCCCGAGTGTTTGTGGTTCGTTTTAGAGGTTACCAGTGGGTTATGAGGACCAGCAAGAGCTTTCAGGGCTGGCACCTTTAGTGTAGGAGCAATCGCTGGACGTTCGCAATTTCGCTGATGAGCTCTGATGAGAATTAGCAAGAGGAAGCGATGATACGTCTGGACCTTTGAGTGTCTAAACAAGTTCAGAGGCCAAGTGTTTGTGGTTCTTTTTAGGTGTTACCAGTGGGAGATGAGGACCAGCAAGAGCTTTCAGGGCTGGCACCTTTAGTGTAGGAGCAATCGCTGGACGTTCGCAATGTCTGTGTTGAGCTCTGGCCAGATTGAGCAGGAGAGGCTGTGTACGTTGGAAGTTTTAGTAGGCTAAACAAGTTCAGAGCCCAAGTGTTTGTGGTTCGTTTGAGAGGTTACCAGTGGGAGATGAGCACCAGCAAGAGCTTTCAGGGCTGGCACCTTTAGTGTAGGAGCAATCGCTGGACGTTCGCAATTTCGGTGTTCAGCTCTGACTTAAAATAGTGAGTGGAGGCGAAGATACGTCTGGACCTTTGAGTGTCTAAACAAGTTCAGAAGCCAAGTGTTTGTGGTTCGTTTTAGAGGTTACCAGTGGGAGATGAGGACCAGCAAGAGCTTTCAGGGCTGGCACCTTTAGGGTAGGAAGAATCGCTGGAGGTTCGCTATTTCGCTGTTGAGCTCTGACGTGAATTAGCGAGAGGAAGCGAAGATACGTTTGGACCTTTGAGTGTCTAAAAAAGTTCAGAGGCCAAGTGTTTGTGGTTCGTTTTAGAGGTTACCAGTGGGAGATGAGGACCAGCAAGAGCTTTCAGGGCTGGCACCTTTAGTGTAGGAGCAATCGCTGGACGTTCAAAATTTCTGTCTTGAGCTCTGACTAGAGTGAGTAGGAGAGGGTGTGTATGTTGGAAGTTTTTTTAGCCTAAACAAGTTCTGAGGCCAAGTGTTTGTTGTTTCTTTTAAAGGTTACCAGTGGGAGCTGAGGACCAGCAAGAGCTTTCAGGGCTGGCACCTTCAGTGTAGGAGCAATCGCTGGATGTTCGCAATTTCCCTGCTGAGCTCTGATGAGAATTAGCAAAAGGAAGCCATGATACGTCTGGACCTTTGAGTGTCTAAAGAAGTTCAGAGGCCAAGTGTTTGTGGATCTTTTAAGAGGTTACCAGTGGGAGCTGAGGACCAGCAAGAGCTTTCAGGGCTGGCACCTTTAGTGTAGGAGCAATCGCTGGACGTTCACAATTTCTGTCTTGAGCTCTGACTAGAGTGAGTAGGAGAGGGTGTGTATTTTAGAAGTTTTTGTAGCCTTAAACAAGTTCAGAGCCCAAGTGTTTGTGGTTCGTTTTAGAGGTTACCAGTGGGAGATGAGGACCAGCAAGAGCTTTCAGGGCTGGCACCTTTAGTGTAGGAGCAATCGCTGGACGTTCGCAATTTTGGTGTTGAGCTCTGACGAGAATTAGCGAGAGGAAGCGATGATACGTCTGGGCCTTTGAGTGTCTAAACAAGTTCAGAGCCCAAGTGTTTGAGGTTCTTTTTAGAGGTTACCAGTGGGAGATGAGGACCAGCAAGAGCTTCCAGGGCTGGCACCTTTAGTGTAGGAGCAATCGCTGGACGTTCGCAATGTCGGTGTTGAGCTCTGGCCAGATTGAGCAGGAGAGGCTGTGTACGTTGGAAGTTTTAGTAGGCTAAACAAGTTCAGAGCCCAAGTGTTTGTGGTTCGTTTGAGAGGTTACCAGTGGGAGATGAGCACCAGCAAGAGCTTTCAGGGCTGGCACCTTTAGTGTAGGAGCAATCGCTGGACGTTCGCAATTTCGGTGTTCAGCTCTGACTTAAAATAGTGAGTGGAGGCGAAGATACGTCTGGACCTTTGAGTGTCTAAACAAGTTCAGAAGCCAAGTGTTTGTGGTTCGTTTTAGAGGTTACCAGTGGGAGATGAGGACCAGCAAGAGCTTTCAGGGCTGGCACCTTTAGGGTAGGAAGAATCGCTGGAGGTTCGCTATTTCGCTGTTGAGCTCTGACGTGAATTAGCGAGAGGAAGCGAAGATACGTTTGGACCTTTGAGTGTCTAAAAAAGTTCAGAGGCCAAGTGTTTGTGGTTCGTTTTAGAGGTTACCAGTGGGAGATGAGGACCAGCAAGAGCTTTCAGGGCTGGCACCTTTAGTGTAGGAGCAATCGCTGGATGTTCGCAATTTCGGTGTTGAGCTCTGATGAGAATTAGCGAGAGGAAGCGAAGATACGTCTGGACCTTTGAGTGTCTAAACAAGTTCAGAGGCCAAGTGTTTGTGGTTCGTTTTACAGGTTACCAGTGGGAGATGAGGACCAGCAAGAGCTTTCAGGGCTGGCACCTTTAGTGTAGGAGCAATCGCTGGATGTTCGCAATTTCGGTGTTGAGCTCTGATGAGAATTAGCGAAAGGAAGCGATGATACATCTGGACCTTTGAGTGTCTAAACAAGTTCAGAGGCCAAGTGTTTGTGGTTCGTTTTAGAGGTTACCAGTGGGAGATGAGGACCAGCAAGAGCTTTCAGGGCTGGCACCTTTAGTGTAGGAGCAATCGCTGGACGTTCGCAATTTCGCTGTTGAGCTCTGATGAGAAATAGCGAGAGGAAGCGATGATACGTCTGGACCTTTGAGTGTCTAAAGAAGTTCAGAGGCCAAGTGTTTGTGGTTCGTTTTAGAGGTTACCAGTCGGAGATGAGGACCAGCAAGAGCTTTCAGGGCTGGCACCTTTAGTGTAGGAGCAATCGCTGGATGTTCGCAATTTCGCTGTTGAGCTCTGATGAGAATTAGCGAGAGGAAGCGATGATACGTCTGGACCTTTGAGTGTCTAAACAAGTTCAGAGGCCAAGCGCTTGTGGTTCGTTTTAGAGGTTACCAGTGGGAGATGAGGACCAGCAAGAGCTTTCAGGGCTGGCACCTTTAGTGTAGGAGCAATCGCTGGACGTTTGCAATTTCGGTATTGAGCTCTGATGAGAATTAGCGAGAGGAAGCGAAGATACGTCTGGACCTTTGAGTGTCTAAACAAGTTCAGAGGCCAACTGTTTGTGGTTGGTTTTAGAGGTTACCAGTGGGAGATGAGGACCAGCAAGAGCTTTCAGGGCTGGCACCTTTAGTGTAGGAGCAATCGCTGGACGTTCGCAATTTCGGTGTTCAGCTCTGACGAGAATTAGCGAAAGGAAGCGATGATACGTCTGGACCTTTGAGTGTCTAAAGAAGTTCAGAGCTCAAGTGTTTGTGGTTCGTTTTAGAGTTTACCAGTGTGAGATGAGGACCAGCAAGAGCTTTCAGGGCTGGCACCTTTAGTGTAGGAGCAATCGCTGCACGTTCGCAATTTCGGTGTTGAGCTCTGATGAGAATTAGTGAGAGGATGCGATGATACGTCTGGACCTTTGAGTGTCTAAACAAGTTCAGATGCCAAGTGTTTGTGGTTCGTTTTAGAGGCTACCAGTGGGAGATGAGGACCAGCAAGAGCTTTCAGGGCTGGCACCTTTAGTGTAGGAGCAATGGCTGGACGTTCGCAATTTCGGTGTTGAGCTCTAGCCAGGTTGAGCAAGAGAGGGGGTGTACGTTGGAAGTTTTAGTAGCCTAAATAAGTTCAGAGCCCAAGTGGTTGTGGTTCATTTTAGAGGTTACCAGTGGGAGATGAGGACCAGCAAGAGCTTTCAGGGCTGGCACCTTTAGTGTAGGAGCAATCGCTGGACGTTCGCAATTTCGGTTTTCAGCTCTGACGTGAAATAGTGAGTGGAAGCGATGATACGTCTGGACCTTTAAGTGTCTAAACAAGTTCAGAGGCCAAGTGTTTTTGGTTCGTTTGAGAGGTTACCAGTGGGAGATGAGGACCAGCAAGAGCTTTCAGGGCTGGCACCTTTAGTGTAGGAGCAATCGCTGGAGGTTCGCTATTTCGCTGTTGAGCTCTGACGTGAATTAGCGAGAGGAAGCGAAGATACGTCTGGACCTTTGAGTGTCTAAAGAAGTTCAGAGCCCAAGTGTCTGTGGTTTGTATTAGAGGTTGCCAGTGGCAGATGAGGACCAGCAAGAGCTTTCAGGGGTGGCACCTTTAGTGTAGGAGCAATCGCTGGACGTTCACAATTTCTGTCTTGAGCTCTGACTAGAGTGAGTAGGAGAGGGTGTGTATGTTGGAAGTTTTTGTAGCCTTAAACAAGTTCAGAGCCCAAGTGTTTGTGGTTCGTTTTAGAGGTTACCAGTGGGAGATGAGGACCAGCAAGAGCTTTCAGGGCTGGCACCTTTAGTGTAGGAGCAATCGCTGGACGTTCGCAATTTCGCTGTTGAGCTCTGATGAGAACTAGCGAGAGGAAACGATGATACGTCTGGACCTTTGAGTGTCTAAACAAGTTCAGAGGCCAAGTTTTTGTGGTTCTTTTTAGGTGTTACCAGTGGGAGATGAGGACCAGCAAGAGCTTTCAGGGCTGGCACCTTTAGTGTAGGAGCAATCGCTGGACGTTCGCAATTTCGGTGTTCAGCTCTGACGAGAATTAGCGAAAGGAAGCGATGATACGTCTGCACCTTTGAGTGTCTAAAGAAGTTCAGAGCTCAAGAGTTTGTGGTTCGTTTTAGAGGTTACCAGTGGGAGATGAGGAGCAGCAAGAGCTTTCAGGGCTGGCACCTTTAGTTTAGGAGCAATCGCTGGACGTTTGCAATTTTGGTGTTGAGCTCTGACGAGAATTAGCGAGAGGAAGCGATGATACGTCTGGACCTTTGAGTGTCTAAACAAGTTCAGAGCCCAAGTGTTTGTGGTTCGTTTTAGAGGTTACCAGTGGGAGATGAGGACCAGCAAGAGCTTTCAGGGCTGGCACCTTTAGTGTAGGAGCAATCGCTGGACGTTTGCAATTTCGGTGTTGAGCTCTGACGTGAATTAGCGAGAGGAAGCGATGATACGTCTGGACCTTTGAGTGTCTAAACAAGTTCAGAGCCCGAGTGTTTGTGGTTCGTTTTAGAGGTTACCAGTGGGAGATGAGGACCAGCAAGAGCTTTCAGGCCTGGCACCTTTAGTGTAGGAGCAATCGCTGGACGTTCGCAATTTCGCTGATGAGCTCTGATGAGAAATAGCGAGAGGAAGCGATGATACGTCTGGACCTTTGAGTGTCTAAACAAGCTCAGAGGCCAAGTGTTTGTGGTTCGTTTTAGAGGTTACCAGTGGGAGATGAGGACCAGCAAGAGCTTTCAGGGCTGGCACCTTTAGTGTAGGAGCAATCGCTGGACGTTCGCAATTTCGCTGTTGAGCTCTGATGAGAAATAGCGAGAGGAAGCGATGATATGTCTGGACCTTTGAGTGTCTAAACAAGTTCAGAGGCCAAGTGCTTGTGGTTCGTTTTAGAGGTTACCAGTGGGAGCTGAGGACCAGCAAGAGCTTTCAGGGCTGGCACCTTTAGTGTAGGAGCAATCGCTGGACGTTTGCAATTTCGGTGTTGAGCTCTGATGAGAATTAGCTAGAGGAAGCGAAGATACGTCTGGACCTTTGAGTGTCTAAACAAGTTCAGAGCCCAAGTGTTTGTGGTTCGTTTTAGAGGTTACCAGTGGGAGATGAGGAGCAGCAAGAGCTTTCAGGGCTGGCACCTTTAGTGTAGGAGCAATCGCTGGACGTTCGCAATTTCGCTGTTGAGCTCTAATGAGAAATAGCGAGAGGAAGCGATGATACGTCTGGACCTTTGAGTGTCTAAAGAAGTTCAGAGGCCAAGTGCTTGTGGTTCGTTTTAGAGGTTACCAGTGCGAGATGAGGACCAGCAAGAGCTTTCAGGGCTGGCACCTTTAGTGTAGGAGCAATCGCTGCATGTTCGCAATTTCGGTGTTGAGCTCTGATGAGAATTAGTGAGAGGATGCGATGATACGTCTGGACCTTTGAGTGTCTAAACAAGTTCAGATGCCAAGTGTTTGTGGTTCGTTTTAGAGGCTTCCAGTGGGAGATGAGGACCAGCAAGAGCTTTCAGGGCTGGCACCTTTAGTGTAGGAGCAATCGCTGGACGTTCGCAATTTCGGTGGTGAGCTCTAGCCAGGTTGAGCAAGAGAGGGGGTGTACGTTGGAAGTTTTAGTAGCCTAAATAAGTTCAGAGCCCAAGTGGTTGTGGTTCATTTTAGAGGTTACCAGTGGGAGATGAGGACCAGCAAGAGCTTTCAGGGCTGGCACCTTTAGTGTAGGAGCAATCGCTGGACGTTTGCAATTTCGGTTTTCAGCTCTGACGTGAAATAGTGAGTGGAAGCGATGATACGTCTGGACCTTTGAGTGTCTAAACAAGTTCAGAGGCCAAGTGTTTTTGGTTCGTTTTAGAGGTTACCAGTGGGAGATGATGACCAGCAAGAGCTTTCAGGGCTGGCACCTTTAGTGTAGGAGCAATCGCTGGACGGTCATAATTTCTGTCTTGAGCTCTGACTAGAGTGAGTAGGAGAGGGTGTGTATGTTGGAAGTTTTTTTAGCCTTAAACAAGTTCAGAGCCCAAGTGTTTGTGGTTCGTTTTAGAGGTTACCAGTGGGAGATGAGGACCAGCAAGAGCTTTCAGGGCTGGCACCTTTAGTGTAGGAGCAATCGCTGGACGTTCGCAATTTTGGTGTTGAGCTCTGACGAGAATTAGCGAGGGGAAGCGATGATACGTCTGGGCCTTTGAGTGTCTAAACAAGTTCAGAGCCGAAGTGTTTGTGGTTCTTTTTAGAGGTTACCAGTAGGAGATGAGGACCAGCAAGAGCTTTCAGGGCTGGCACCTTTAGTGTAGGAGCAATCGGTGGACGTTCGCAATTTCGCTGTTGAGCTCTGATGAGAATTAGCGAGAGGAAGCGATGATACGTCTGGACCTTTGAGTGTCTAAACAAGTTCAGAGCCCGAGTGTTTGTGGTTCGTTTTAGAGGTTACCAGTGGGTTATGAGGACCAGCAAGAGCTTTCAGGGCTGGCACCTTTAGTGTAGGAGCAATCGCTGGACGTTCGCAATTTCGCTGATGAGCTCTGATGAGAATTAGCGAGAGGAAGCGATGATACGTCTGGACCTTTGAGTGTCTAAACAAGTTCAGAGCCCAAGTGCTTGTGGTTCGTTTTAGAGGTTACCAGTGGGAGCTGAGGACCAGCAAGAGCTTTCAGGGCTGGCACCTTTAGTGTAGGAGCAATCGCTGGACGTTTGCAATTTCGGTGTTAAGCTCTGATGAGAATTAGCGAGAGGAAGCGAAGATACGTCTGGACCTTTGAGTGTCTAAACAAGTTCAGAGGCCAAGTGTTTGTGGTTGGTTTTAGAGGTTACCAGTGGGAGATGAGGACCAGCAAGAGCTTTCAGGGCTGGCACCTTTAGTGTAGGAGCAATCGCTGGACGTTCGCAATTTCGCTGTTGAGCGGTGATGAGAAATAGCGAGAGGAAGCGATGATACGTCTGGACCTTTGAGTGTCTAAAGAAGTTCAGAGGCCAAGTGCTTGTGGTTCGTTTTAGAGGTTACCAGTGCGAGATGAGGACCAGCAAGAGCTTTCAGGGCTGGCACCTTTAGTGTAGGAGCAATCGCTGGACGTTCGCAATTTCGGTGTTGAGCTCTGATGAGAATTAGTGAGAGGATGCGATGATACGTCTGGACCTTTGAGTGTCTAAACAAGTTCAGATGCCAAGTGTTTGTGGTTCGTTTTAGAGGCTACCAGTGGGAGATGAGGACCAGCAAGAGCTTTCAGGGCTGGCACCTTTAGTGTAGGAGCAATGGCTGGACGTTCACAATTTCGGTGTTGAGCTCTAGCCAGGTTGAGCAAGAGAGGGGGTGTACGTTAGAAGTTTTAGTAGCCTAAATAAGTTCAGAGCCCAAGTGGTTGTGGTTCATTTTAGAGGTTACCAGTGGGAGATGAGGACCAGCAAGAGCTTTCAGGGCTGGCACCTTTAGTGTAGGAGCAATCGCTGGACGTTCGCAATTTCGGTTTTCAGCTCTGACGTGAAATAGTGAGTGGAAGCGATGATACGTCTGGACCTTTGAGTGTCTAAACAAGTTCAGAGGCCAAGTGTTTTTGGTTCGTTTTAGAGGTTACCAGTGGGAGATGATGACCAGCAAGAGCTTTCAGGGCTGGTACCTTTACTGTAGGAGCAATCGCTGGACGGTCACAATTTCTGTCTTGAGCTCTGACTAGAGTGAGTAGGAGAGGGTGTGTATGTTGGAAGTTTTTGTAGCCTTAAACAAGTTCAGAGCCCAAGTGTTTGTGGTTCTTTTTAGAGGTTACCAGTGGGAGATGAGGACCAGCAAGAGCTTTCAGGGCTGGCACCTTTAGTGTAGGAGCAATCGCTGGACGTTCGCAATTTCGCTGATGAGCTCTGATGAGAAATAGCGAGAGGAAGCGATGATACGTCTGGACCTTTGAGTGTCTAAACAAGTTCAGAGGCCAAGTGCTTGTGGTTCGTTTTAGAGGTTACCAGTGGGAGATGAGGACCAGCAAGAGCTTTCAGGGCTGGCACCTTTAGTGTAGGAGCAATCGCTGGACGTTCGCAATTTCGGTGTTGAGCTCTGATGAGAATTAGTGAGAGGAAGCGATGATACGTCTGGACCTTTGAGTGTCTAAAGAAGTTCAGAGGCCAAGTGCTTGTGGTTCGTTTTAGAGGTTACCAGTGCGGGATGAGGACCAGCAAGAGCTTTCAGGGCTGGCACCTTTAGTGTAGGAGCAATCGCTGCACGTTCACAATTTCGGTGTTGAGCTCTGACGTGAATTAGCGAGAGGAAGAGAAGATACGTCTGGACCTTTGAGTGTCTAAAAAAGTTCAGAGGCCAAGTGTTTGTGGTTCGTTTTAGAGGTTACCAGTGGGAGATGAGGACCAGCAAGAGCTTTCAGGGCTGGCACCTTTAGTTTAGGAGCAATCGCTGGACGTTCGCAATTTTGGTGTTGAGCTCTGACGAGAATTAGCGAGGGGAAGCGATGATACGTCTGGGCCTTTGAGTGTCTAAACAAGTTCAGAGCCCAAGTGTTTGTGGTTCTTTTTAGAGGTTACCAGTAGGAGATGAGGACCAGCAAGAGCTTTCAGGGCTGGCACCTTTAGTGTAGGAGCAATCGCTGGACGTTCACAATTTCGGTGTTGAGCTCTGATGAGAATTAGCGAGAGGAAGCGATGATACGTCTGGACCTTTGAGTGTCTAAACAAGTTCAGAGGCCAAGTGCTTGTGGTTCATTTTAGGGGTTACCAGTGGGAGATGAGGACCAGCAAGAGCTTTCAGGGCTGGCACCTTTAGTGTAGGAGCAATCGCTGGACGTTCGCAATTTCTGTCTTGAGCTCTGACTAGAGTGAGTAGGAGAGGGTGTGTATGTTGGAAGATTTGTAGACTAAACAAGTTCAGAGCCCAAGTGTTTGTGGTTGGTTTTAGAGGTTACCAGTGGGAGATGAGGACCAGCAAGAGCTTTCAGGGCTGGCACCTTTAGTGTAGGAGCAATCGCTGGACGTTCGCAATTTCGCTGTTGAGCTCTGATGAGAATTAGCGAGAGGAAGCGATGATACGTCTGGACCTTTGAGTGTCTAAACAAGTTCAGAGCCGAAGTGTTTGTAGTTCGTTTTAGAGGTTACCAGTGGGAGCTGAGGACCAGCAAGAGCTTTCAGGGCTGGCACCTTTAGTGTAGGAGCAATCGCTGGACGTTCGCAATTTCGCTGTTGAGCTCTGATGAGAAATAGCGAGAGGAAGCGATGATACGTCTGGACCTTTGAGTGTCTAAACAAGTTCAGAGGCCAAGTGTTTGTGGTTCTTTTTAGGTGTTACCAGTGGGAGATGAGGCCCAGCAAGAGCTTTCAGGGCTGGCACCTTTAGTGTAGGAGCAATCGCTGGACGTTCGCAATTTCGGTGTTGAGCTCTGACGAGAATTAGCGAGAGGAAGCGATGATACGTCTGGACCTTTGAGTGTCTAAACAAGTTCAGAGGCCAAGTGTTTGTGGTTCGTTTGAGAGGTTACCAGTGGGAGATGAGGACCAGC
Organism: Gavia stellata; assembly: GCF_030936135.1. Classification (NCBI taxonomy): domain Eukaryota; kingdom Metazoa; phylum Chordata; class Aves; order Gaviiformes; family Gaviidae; genus Gavia; species Gavia stellata. The sequence continues at coordinate 46,623 of NW_026777353.1, forward strand.
AAGAGCTTTCAGGGCTGGCACCTTTAGTGTAGGAGCAATCGCTGGACGTTCGCAATTTCTGTTTTGAGCTCTGACTAGAGTGAGTAGGAGAGGGTGTGTATGTTGGAAGATTTGTAGCCTAAACAAGTTCAGAGCCCAAGTGTTTGTGGTTCGTTTTAGAGGTTACCAGTGGGAGATGAGGAGCAGCAACAGCTTGCAGGGCTGGCACCTTTAGTGTAGGAGCAATCGCTGGATGTTCGCAATTTCGGTGTTGAGCTCTGATGAGAATTAGCGAGAGGAAGCGATGATACGTCTGGACCTTTGAGTGTCTAAACAAGTTCAGAGCCCAAGTGTTTGTGGTTCGTTTTAGAGGTTACCAGTGGGAGATGAGGACCAGCAAGAGCTTTCAGGGCTGGCACCTTTAGTGTAGGAGCAATCGCTGGACGTTCGCAATTTCGGTGTTTAGCTCTGATTTAAAATATTGAGTGGAAGCGAAGATACGTCTGGACCTTTGAGTGTCTAAACAAGTTCAGAGGGCCAAGTGTTTGTGGTTCGTTTTAGAGGTTACCAGTGGGAGATGAGAACCAGCAAGAGCTTTCAGGGCTGGCACCTTTAGTGTAGGAGCAATCGCTGGACGTTCGCAATTTCGGTGTTCAACTCTGACGTGAATTAGCGAGAGAAGCGAATATACGTCTGGACCTTTGAGTGTCTAAACAAGTTCAGAGGCCAAGTGTTTCTGGTTCGTTTTACAGGTTACCAGTGGGAGATGAGGACCAGCAAGAGCTTTCAGGGCTGGCACCTTTAGGGTAGGAGGAATCGCTGGAGGTTCGCTATTTCGCTGTTGAGCTCTGACGTGAATTAGCGAGAGGAAGCGAAGATACGTCTGGACCTTTGAGTGTCTAAAAAAGGTCAGAGGCCAAGTGTTTGTGGTTCGTTTTAGAGGTTACCAGTGGGAGATGAGGACCAGCAAGAGCTTTCAGGGCTGGCACCTTTAGTGTAGGAGCAATCGCTGGACGTTCGCAATTTCGCTGTTGAGCTCTCATGAGAATTAGTGAGAGGAAACGATGATACGTCTGGACCTTTGAGTGTCTAAACAAGTTCAGAGCCCAAGTGTTTGTGGTTCATTTTAGAGGTTACCAGTGGGAGATGAGGACCAGCAAGAGCTTTCAGGGCTGGGCACCTTTAGTGTAGGAGCAATCGCTGGACGTTCGCAATTTCGCTGTTGAGCTCTGACGAGAATTAGCGAGAGGAAACGATGATACGTCTGGACCTTTGAGTGTCTAAACAAGTTCAGAGCCCAAGTGTTTGTGGTTCGTTTTAGAGGTTACCAGTGGGAGATGAGGACCAGCAAGAGCTTTCAGGGCTGGCACCTTTAGTGTAGGAGCAATCGCTGGACGTTCGCAATTTCACTGTTGAGCTCTGACTTAAAATAGTGAGTGGAAGCGAAGATACGTCTGGGCCTTTGAGTGTCTAAAGAAGTTCAGAGGGCCAAGTGTTTGTGGTTCGTTTTAGAGGTTACCAGTGGGAGATGAGAACCAGCAAGAGCTTTCAGGGCTGGCACCTTTAGTGTAGGAGCAATCGCTGGACGTTCGCAATTTCGGTGTTCAGCTCTGACTTAAAATAGTGAGTGGAAGCGAAGATACTTCTGGGCCTTTGAGTGTCTAAAGAAGTTCAGAGGGCCAAGTGTTTGTGGTTCATCTTAGAGGTTACCAGTGGGAGATGAGGAGCAGCAAGAGCTTTCAGGGCTGGCACCTTTAGTGTAGGAGCAATCGCTGGACGTTCGCAATTTCGCTGTTGAGCTCTGACTTAAAATAGTGAGTGGAAGCGAAGATACGTCTGGGCCTTTGAGTGTCTAAAGAAGTTCAGAGGGCCAAGTGTTTGTGGTTCGTTTTAGAGGTTACCAGTGGGAGATGAGAACCAGCAAGAGCTTTCAGGGCTGGCACCTTTAGTGTAGGAGCAATCGCTGGATGTTCACAATTTTGGTGTTGAGCTCTGACGTGAATTAGCGAGAGAAGCGAATATACGTCTGGACCTTTGACTGTCTAAACAAGTTCAGAGCCCAAGTGTTTGTGGTTCGTTTTAGAGGTTACCAGTGGGAGATGAGGACCAGCAAGAGCTTTCAGGGCTGGCACCTTTAGTGTAGGAGCAATCGCTGGACGTTCGCAATTTCGCTGTGGAGCTCTGATGAGAATTAGAGAGAGGAAGCGATGATATATCTGGACCTTTGAGTGTCTAACAAGTTCAGAGGCCAAGTGTTTGTGGTTCGTTTTAGGGGTTACCAGTGGGAGATGAGGACGAGCAAGAGCTTTCAGGGCTGGCACCTTTAGTGTAGGAGCAATCGCTGGACGTTCGCAATTTCGCTGTTGAGCTCTGATGAGAATTAGCGAGAGGAAGCGATGATACGTCTGGACCTTTGAGTGTCTAAACAAGTTCAGAGGCCAAGTGTTTGTGGTTCATTTTAGAGGTTACCAGTGGGAGCTGAGGCCCAGCAAGAGCTTTCAGGGCTGGCACCTTTAGTGTAGGAGCAATCGCTGGACGTTCGCAATTTCGGTGTTGAGCTCTGATGAGAAATAGCGAGAGGAAGCGATGATACGTCTGGACCTTTGAGTGTCTAAACAAGTTCAGAGCCGAAGTGTTTGTGGTTCGTTTGAGAGGTTACCAGTGGGAGATGAGGACCAGCAAGAGCTTTCAGGGCTGGCACCTTTAGTGTAGGAGCAATCGCTGGACGTTCGCAATTTCGGTGTTCAGCTCTGACTTAAAATAGTGAGTGGAAGCGAAGATACTTCTGGGCCTTTGAGTGTCTAAAGAAGTTCAGAGGGCCAAGTGTTTGTGGTTCATCTTAGAGGTTACCAGTGGGAGATGAGGACCAGCAAGAGCTTTCAGGGCTGGCACCTTTAGTGTAGGAGCAATCGCTGGACGTTCGCAATTTCGCTGTTGAGCTCTGACAAGAATCAGCGAGAGGAAGCGAAGATACTTCTGGGCCTTTGAGTGTCTAAAGAAGTTCAGAGGGCCAAGTGTTTGTGGTTCATCTTAGAGGTTACCAGTGGGAGATGAGGAGCAGCAAGAGCTTTCAGGGCTGGCACCTTTAGTGTAGGAGCAATCGCTGGACGTTCGCAATTTCGCTGTTGAGTTCTGACTTAAAATAGTGAGTGGAAGCGAAGATACGTCTGGGCCTTTGAGTGTCTAAAGAAGTTCAGAGGGCCAAGTGTTTGTGGTTCGTTTTAGAGGTTACCAGTGGAGATGAGAACCAGCAAGAGCTTTCAGGGCTGGCACCTTTAGTGTAGGAGCAATCGCTGGATGTTCACAATTTTGGTGTTGAGCTCTGACGTGAATTAGCGAGAGAAGCGAATATACGTCTGGACCTTTGACTGTCTAAACAAGTTCAGAGCCCAAGTGTTTGTGGTTCGTTTTAGAGGTTACCAGTGGGAGATGAGGACCAGCAAGAGCTTTCAGGGCTGGCACCTTTAGTGTAGGAGCAATCGCTGGACGTTCGCAATTTCGCTGTGGAGCTCTGATGAGAATTAGAGAGAGGAATCGATGATATATCTGGACCTTTGAGTGTCTAAACAAGTTCAGAGGCCAAGTGTTTGTGGTTCGTTTTAGGGGTTACCAGTGGGAGATGAGGACGAGCAAGAGCTTTCAGGGCTGGCACCTTTAGTGTAGGAGCAATCGCTGGACGTTCGCAATTTCGCTGTTGAGCTCTGACAAGAATCAGCGAGAGGAAGCGATGATACGTTGGCAGGACCTTTGAGTGTCTAAACAAGTTCAGAGCCAAGTGTTTGTGGTTCGTTTTAGAGGTTACCAGTGGGAGATGAGGGACCAGCAAGAGCTTTCAGGGCTGGCACCTTTAGTGTAGGAGCAATCGCTGGACGTTCACAATTTCGGTGTTGAGCTCTGATGAGAATTAGCGAGAGGAAGCGATGATACGTCTGGACCTTTGAGTGTCTAACAAGTTCAGAGGCCAAGTGTTTGTGGTTGATTTTAGAGGTTACCAGTGGGAGATGAGGACCAGCAAGAGCTTTCAGGGCTGGCACCTTTAGTGTAGGAGCAATCGCTGGACGTTCGCAATTTCGCTGTTGAGCTCTGATGAGAATTAGCGAGAGGAAGCGATGATATGTCTGGACCTTTGAGTGTCTAAACAAGTTCAGAGGCCAAGTGTTTGTGGTTCGTTTTAGAGGTTACCAGTGGGAGATAAGGACCAGCAAGAGCTTTCAGGCCTGGCACCTTTAGTGTAGGAGCAATCGCTGGACGTTCAAAATTTCCCTGTTGAGCTCTGATGAGAATTAGCGAGAGGAAGCGATGATACGTCTGGACCTTTGAGTGTCTAAACAAGTTCAGAGGCCAAGTGTTTGTGGTTGATTTTAGAGGTTACCAGTGGGAGATGAGGACCAGCAAGAGCTTTCAGGGCTGGCACCTTTAGTGTAGGAGCAATCGCTGGACCGTTCGCAATTTCGGTGTTCAGCTCTGATTTAAAATAGTGAGTGGAAGCGAAGATACGTCTGGACCTTTGAGAGTCTAAAAAAGTTCAGAGGGCCAAGTGTTTGTATTTCGTTTTAGAGGTTACCAGTGGGAGATGAGAACCAGCAAGAGCTTTCAGGGCTGGCACCTTTAGTGTAGGAGCAATCGCTGGACGTTCGCAATTTTGGTGTTGAACTCTGATGTGAATTAGTGAGAGAAGCGAATATACGTCTGGACCTTTGAGTGTCTAAACAAGTTCAGAGACCAAGTGTTTGTGGTTCGTTTTAGAGGTTACCAGTGGGAGATGAGGACCAGCAAGAACTTTCAGGGCTGGCACCTTTAGTGTAGGAGCAATCGCTGGACATTCACAATTTCTGTCTTGAGCTCTGACTAGAGTGAGTAGGAGAGGGTGTGTATGTTGGAATATTTTTTAGCCTAAACAAGTTCAGAGCCCAAGTGTTTGTGGTTCGTTTTAGAGGTTACCAGTGGGAGCTGAGGACCAGCAAGAGCTTTCAGGGCTGGCACCTTTAGTGTAGGAGCAATCGCTGGACGTTCGCAATTTCGGTGTTGAGCTCTGATGAGAATTAGCGAAAGGAAGCGATGATACGTCTGGACCTTTGAGTGTCTAAACAAGTCAGAGCCCAAGTGTTTGTGGTTCGTTTTACAGGTTACAGTGGAGATGAGGACCAGCAAGAGCTTTCAGGGCTGGCACCTTTAGGGTAGGAGAATCGCTGGAGGTTCGCTATTTCGCTGTTGAGCTCTGACGTGAATTAGCGAGAGGAAGCGAAGATACGTCTGGACCTTTGAGTCTCTAAAAAAGGTCAGAGGCCAAGTGTTTGTGGTTCGTTTTAGAGGTTACCAGTGGGAGCTGAGGACCAGCAAGAGCTTTCAGGGCTGGCACCTTTAGTGTAGGAGCAATCGCTGGACGTTCGCAATTTCGCTGTTGAGCTCTGACGAGAATTAGCGAGAGGAAACGATGATACGTCTGGACCTTTGAGTGTCTAAACAAGTTCAGAGCCCAAGTGTTTGTGGTTCGTTTTAGAGGTTACCAGTGGGAGATGAGGACCAGCAAGAGCTTTCAGGGCTGGCACCTTTAGTGTAGGAGCAATCGCTGGACGTTCGCAATTTCACTGTTGAGCTCTGACTTAGAATAGTGAGTGGAAGCGAAGATACGTCTGGGCCTTTGAGTGTCTAAAGAAGTTCAGAGGGCCAAGTGTTTGTGGTTCGTTTTAGAGGTTACCAGTGGGAGATGAGAACCAGCAAGAGCTTTCAGGGCTGGCACCTTTAGTGTAGGAGCAATCGCTGGATGTTCACAATTTTGGTGTTGAGCTCTGACGTGAATTAGCGAGAGAAGCGAATATACGTCTGGACCTTTGACTGTCTAAACAAGTTCAGAGCCCAAGTGTTTGTGGTTCGTTTTAGAGGTTACCAGTGGGAGATGAGGACCAGCAAGAGCTTTCAGGGCTGGCACCTTTAGTGTAGGAGCAATCGCTGGACGTTCGCAATTTCGCTGTGGAGCTCTGATGAGAATTAGAGAGAGGAAGCGATGATATATCTGGACCTTTGAGTGTCTAAACAAGTTCAGAGGCCAAGTGTTTGTGGTTCGTTTTAGGGGTTACCAGTGGGAGATGAGGACGAGCAAGAGCTTTCAGGGCTGGCACCTTTAGTGTAGGAGCAATCGCTGGACGTTCGCAATTTTGCTGTTGAGCTCTGACGAGAATTAGCGAGAGGAAGCGATGATACGTCTGGACCTTTGAGTGTCTAAACAAGTTCAGAGCCCAAGTGTTTGTGGTTCATTTTAGAGGTTACCAGTGGGAGCTGAGGCCCAGCAAGAGCTTTCAGGGCTGGCACCTTTAGTGTAGGAGCAATCGCTGGACGTTCGCAATTTCGGTGTTGAGCTCTGATGAGAATTAGCGAGAGGAAGCGATGATACGTCTGGACCTTTGAGTGTCTAAACAAGTTCAGAGGCCAAGTGTTTGTGGTTCGTTTTAGAGGTTACCAGTGGGAGATGAGGACCAGCAAGAGCTTTCAGGGCTGGCACCTTTAGTGTAGGAGCAATCGCTGGACGTTCGCAATTTCGGTGTTCAGCTCTGACTTAAAATAGTGAGTGGAAGCGAAGATACTTCTGGGCCTTTGAGTGTCTAAAGAAGTTCAGAGGGCCAAGTGTTTGTGGTTCATCTTAGAGGTTACCAGTGGGAGATGAGGAGCAGCAAGAGCTTTCAGGGCTGGCACCTTTAGTGTAGGAGCAATCGCTGGACGTTCGCAATTTCGCTGTTGAGCTCTGACAAGAATCAGCGAGAGGAAGCGATGATACGTCTGGACCTTTGAGTGTCTAAACAAGTTCAGAGCCCAAGTGTTTGTGGTTCGTTTTAGAGGTTACCAGTGGGAGATGAGGAGCAGCAAGAGCTTTCAGGGCTGGCACCTTTAGTGTAGGAGCAATCGCTGGACGTTCACAATTTCGGTGTTGAGCTCTGATGAGAATTAGCGAGAGGAAGCGATGATACGTCTGGACCTTTGAGTGTCTAAACAAGTTCAGAGGCCAAGTGTTTGTGGTTGATTTTAGAGGTTACCAGTGGGAGATGAGGCCCAGCAAGAGCTTTCAGGGCTGGCACCTTTAGTGTAGGAGCAATCGCTGGACGTTCGCAATTTCGCTGTTGAGCTCTGATGAGAATTAGCGAGAGGAAGCGAAGATACGTCTGGACCTTTGAGTGTCTAAACAAGTTCAGAGGCCAAGTGTTTGTGGTTCGTTTTAGAGGTTACCAGTGGGAGATAAGGACCAGCAAGAGCTTTCAGGCCTGGCACCTTTAGTGTAGGAGCAATCGCTGGACGTTCAAAATTTCCCTGTTGAGCTCTGATGAGAATTAGCGAGAGGAAGCGATGATACGTCTGGACCTTTGAGTGTCTAAACAAGTTCAGAGGCCAAGTGTTTGTGGTTGATTTTAGAGGTTACCAGTGGGAGATGAGGACCAGCAAGAGCTTTCAGGGCTGGCACCTTTAGTGTAGGAGCAATCTCTGGACGTTCGCAATTTTGGTGTTGAGCTCTGATGAGAATTAGCGAGAGGAAGCGATGATACGTCTGGACCTTTGAGTGTCTAAACAAGTTCAGAGGGCCAAGTGTTTGTGGTTCGTTTTAGGGGTTACCAGTGGGAGATAAGGACCAGCAAGAGCTTTCAGGGCTGGCACCTTTAGTGTAGGAGCAATCGCTGGACGTTCGCAATTTCGGTGTTCAGCTCTGATTTAAAATAGTGAGTGGAAGCGAAGATACGTCTGGACCTTTGATAGTCTAAAAAATTTCAGAGGGCCAAGTGTTTGTGGTTCGTTTTAGAGGTTACCAGTGGGAGATGAGAACCAGCAAGAGCTTTCAGGGCTGGCACCTTTAGTGTAGGAGCAATCGCTGGACGTTCGCAATTTTGGTGTTGAACTCTGATGTGAATTAGTGAGAGAAGCGAATATACGTCTGGACCTTTGAGTGTCTAAACAAGTTCAGAGGCCAAGTGTTTGTGGTTCGTTTTAGAGGTTACCAGTGGGAGATGAGGACCAGCAAGAACTTTCAGGGCTGGCACCTTTAGTGTAGGAGCAATCGCTGGACATTCACAATTTCTGTCTTGAGCTCTGACTAGAGTGAGTAGGAGAGGGTGTGTATGTTGGAAGCTTTAGTAGCCTAAACAAGCTCAGACCCCAAGTGTTTGTGGTTCGTTTTAGAGGTTAACAGTGGGAGCTGAGGACCAGCAAGAGCTTTCAGGGCTGGCACCTTTAGTGTAGGAGCAATCGCTGGATGTTCGCAATTTCGGTGTTGAGCTCTGATGAGAATTAGCGAAAGGAAGCGATGATACGTCTGGACCTTTGAGTGTCTAAACAAGTTCAGAGGCCAAGTGTTTGTGGTTCGTTTTAGAGGTTACCAGTGGGAGATGAGGCCCAGCAAGAGCTTTCAGGGCTGGCACCTTTAGTGTAGGAGCAATCGCTGGACGTTCGCAATTTCGCTGTTGAGCTCTGACGAGAATTAGCGAGAGGAAACGATGATACGTCTGGACCTTTGAGTGTCTAAAAAAGTTCAGAGGCCAAGTGTTTGTGGTTCGTTTTAGAGGTTACCAGCGGGAGATGAGGACCAGCAAGAGCTTTCAGGGCTGGCACCTTTAGTATAGGAGCAATCGCTGGACGTTCGCAATTTCGCTGTTGAGCTCTGATGAGAATTAGCGAGAGGAAGCGATGATATGTCTGGACCTTTGAGTGTCTAAACAAGTTCAGAGCCGAAGTGTTTGTGGTTCGTTTTAGAGGTTACCAGTGGGAGATGAGGAGCAGCAAGAGCTTTCAGGGCTGGCACCTTTAGTGTAGGAGCAATCGCTGGACGCTTGCAATTTCGGTGTTCAGCTCTGACTTAAAACAGTGAGTGGAAGCGAAGATACGTCTGGACCTTTGAGTGTCTAAAGAAGTTCAGAGGCCAAGTGTTTGTGGTTCGTTTTAGAGGTTACCAGTGGGAGATGAGAACCAGCAAGAGCTTTCAGGGCTGGCACCTTTAGTGTAGGAGCAATCGCTGGACGTTCGCAATTTTGGTGTTGAACTCTGACGTTAATTAGCGAGAGAAGCGAATATACGTCTGGACCTTTGAGTGTCTAAACAAGTTCAGAGGCCAAGTGTTTGTGGTTCGTTTTACAGGTTACCAGTGGGAGATGAGGACCAGCAAGAGCTTTCAGGGCTGGCACCTTTAGGGTAGGAGGAATCGCTGGAGGTTCGCTATTTCGCTGTTGACCTCTGACGTGAATTAGCGAGAGGAAGCGAAGATACGTCTGGACCTTTGAATGTCTAAAAAAGTTCAGAGGCCAAGTGTTTGTGGTTCGTTTTAGAGGTTACCAGTGGGAGATGAGGACCAGCAAGAGCTTTCAGGGCTGGCACCTTTAGTGTAGGAGCAATCGCTGGACGTTCACAATTTCTGTCTTGAGCTCTGACTAGAGTGAGTAGGAGAGGGTGTGTATGTTGGAAGATTTGTAGACTAAACAAGTTCAGAGCCCAAGTGTTTGTGGTTCGTTTTAGAGGTTACCAGTGGGAGCTGAGGAGCAGCAAGAGCTTTCAGGGCTGGCACCTTTAGTGTAGGAGCAATCGCTGGACGTTCGCAATTTCGCTGTTGAGCTCTGACGAGAATTAGCGAGAGGAAGAGATGATACGTCTGGACCTTTGAGTGTCTAAACAAGTTCAGAGCCGAAGTGTTTGTGGTTCGTTTTAGAGGTTACCAGTGGGAGATGAGGACCAGCAAGAGCTTTCAGGGCTGGCACCTTTAGTATAGGAGCAATCGCTGGACGTTCGCAATTTCGCTGTTGAGCTCTGACGAGAATTAGCGAGAGGAGAGATGATACGTCTGGACCTTTGAGTGTCTAAACAAGTTCAGAGCCGAAGTGTTTGTGGTTCATTTTAGAGGTTACAAGTGGGAGATGAGGCCAGCAAGAGCTTTCAGGGCTGGCACCTTTAGTGTAGAGCAATCGCTGACGTTCGCAATTTCTGTGTTCAGCTCTGACTTAAAACAGTGAGTGGAAGCGAAGATACGTCTGGACCTTTGAGTGTCTAAACAAGTTCAGAGATGGACCTTTGAGTGTCTAAACAAGTTCAGAGGGCCAAGTGTTTGTGGTTCGTTTTAAAGGTTACCAGTGGGAGATGAGGAGCAGCAAGAGCTTTCAGGGCTGGCACCTTTAGTGTAGGAGCAATCGCTGGACGTTCGCAATTTTGGTGTTGAACTCTGACGTGAATTAGCGAGAGAAGCGAATATACGTCTGGACCTTTGAGTGTCTAAACAAGTTCAGAGGCCAAGTGTTTGTGGTTCGTTTTAGAGGTTACCAGTGGGAGATGAGGAGCAGCAAGAGCTTTCAGGGCTGGCACCTTTAGTGTAGGAGCAATCGCTGGACGTTCGCAATTTCGCTGTTGAGCTCTGACAAGAATCAGCGAGAGGAAGCGATGATACGTCTGGACCTTTGAGTGTCTAAACAAGTTCAGAGGGCCAAGTGTTTGTGGTTCATCTTAGAGGTTACCAGTGGGGAGATGAGGAGCAGCAAGAGCTTTCAGGGGCTGCACCTTTAGTGTAGGAGCAATCGCTGGACGTTCACAATTTCGGTGTTGAGCTCTGATGAGAATTAGCGAGAGGAAGCGATGATACGTCTGGACCTTTGAGTGTCTAAACAAGTTCAGAGGCCAAGTGTTTGTGGTTGATTTTAGAGGTTACCAGTGGGAGATGAGGACCAGCAAGAGCTTTCAGGGCTGGCACCTTTAGTGTAGGAGCAATCGCTGGACGTTCGCAATTTCGCTGTGGAGCTCTGATGAGAATTAGAGAGAGGAAGCGATGATACGTCTGGACCTTTGAGTGTCTAAACAAGTTCAGAGGCCAAGTGTTTGTGGTTCGTTTTAGAGGTTACCAGTGGGAGATGAGCACCAGCAAGAGCTTTCAGGGCTGGCACCTTTAGTGTAGGAGCAATCGCTGGACGTTCGCAAATTTCGCTGTTGAGCTCTGATGAGAATTAGCGAGAGGAAGCGATGATACGTCTGGACCTTTGAGTGTCTAAACAAGTTCAGAGGGCCAAGTGTTTGTGGTTCGTTTTAAAGGTTACCAGTGGGAGATGAGGAGCAGCAAGAGCTTTCAGGGCTGGCACCTTTAGTGTAGGAGCAATCGCTGGACGTTCGCAATTTTGGTGTTGAACTCTGACGTGAATTAGCGAGAGAAGCGAATATACGTCTGGACCTTTGAGTGTCTAAACAAGTTCAGAGGCCAAGTGTTTTGTGGTTCGTTTTAGAGGTTACCAGTGGGAGATGAGGAGCAGCAAGAGCTTTCAGGGCTGGCACCTTTAGTGTAGGAGCAATCGCTGGACGTTCGCAATTTCGCTGTTTGAGCTCTGACAAGAATCAGCGAGAGGAAGCGATGATACGTCTGGACCTTTGAGTGTCTAAACAAGTTCAGAGGGCCAAGTGTTTGTGGTTCATCTTAGAGGTTACCAGTGGGAGATGAGGAGCAGCAAGAGCTTTCAGGGCTGGCACCTTTAGTGTAGGAGCAATCGCTGGACGTTCACAATTTCGGTGTTGAGCTCTGATGAGAATTAGCGAGAGGAAGCGATGATACGTCTGGACCTTTGAGTGTCTAAACAAGTTCAGAGGCCAAGTGTTTGTGGTTGATTTTAGAGGTTACCAGTGGGAGATGAGGACCAGCAAGAGCTTTCAGGGCTGGCACCTTTAGTGTAGGAGCAATCGCTGGGACGTTCGCAATTTCGCTGTGGAGCTCTGATGAGAATTAGAGAGAGGAAGCGATGATACGTCTGGACCTTTGAGTGTCTAAACAAGTTCAAGAGGCCAAGTGTTTGTGGTTCGTTTTAGAGGTTACCAGTGGGAGATGAGGACCAGCAAGAGCTTTCAGGGCTGGCACCTTTAGTGTAGGAGCAATCGCTGGACGTTCGCAATTTCGCTGTTGAGCTCTGATGAGAATTAGCGAGAGGAAGCGATGATACGTCTGGACCTTTGAGTGTCTAAACAAGTTCAGAGGGCCAAGTGTTTGTGGTTCGTTTTAAAGGTTACCAGTGGGAGATGAGGAGCAGCAAGAGCTTTCAGGGCTGGCACCTTTAGTGTAGGAGCAATCGCTGGACGTTTGCAATTTCGTTGTTAAGCTCTGATGAGAATTAGCGAGGAGGAAGCGAAGATACGTCTGGACCTTTGAGTGTCTAAACAAGTTCAGAGGCCAAGTGTTTGATGGTTTTAGAGGTTACCAGTGGGAGATGAGGACCAGCAAGAGCTTTCAGGGCTGGCACCTTTAGTGTAGGAGCAATCGCTGGACGTTCGCAATTTCGGTGTTCAGCTCTGATTTAAAATAGTGAGTGGAATCGAAGATACCTCTGGACCTTTGAGAGTCTAAAAAAGTTCAGAGGGCCAAGTGTTTGTGGTTCGTTTTAGAGGTTACCAGTGGGAGATGAGAACCAGCAAGAGCTTTCAGGGCTGGCACCTTTAGTGTAGGAGCAATCGCTGGACGTTCGCAATTTTGGTGTTGAACTCTGACGTGAATTAGTGAGTGGAAGCGATGATACGTCTGGACCTTTGAGTGTCTAAACAAGTTCAGAGGCCAAGTGTTTGTGGTTCGTTTTAGAGGTTACCAGTGGGAGATGAGGACCAGCAAGAACTTTCAGGGCTGGCACCTTTAGTGTAGGAGCAATCGCTGGACATTCACAATTTCTGTCTTGAGCTCTGACTAGAGTGAGTAGGAGAGGGTGTGTATGTTGGAAGTTTTTTAGCCTAAACAAGTTCAGAGCCCAAGTGTTTGTGGTTCGTTTTAGAGGTTACCAGTGGGAGCTGAGGACCAGCAAGAGCTTTCAGGGCTGGCACCTTTAGTGTGGGAGCAATCGCTGGATGTTCGCAATTTCGCTGTTGAGCTCTGACGACAATTAGCGAGAGGAAGCGATGATACGTCTGGACCTTTGAGTGTCTAAAGAAGTTCAGAGGCCAAGTGTTTGTGGTTCGTTTTAGAGGTTACCAGTGGGAGATGAGGACCAGCAAGAGCTTTCAGGGCTGGCACCTTTAGTGTAGGAGCAATCGCTGGACGTTCGCAATTTCGCTGTTGAGCTCTGACGAGAATTAGCGAGAGGAAACGATGATACGTCTGGACCTTTGAGTGTCTAAACAAGTTCAGAGGCCAAGTGTTTGTGGTTCGTTTTAGAGGTTACCAGCAGGAGATGAGGACCAGCAAGAGCTTTCAGGGCTGGCACCTTTAGTATAGGAGCAATCGCTGGACGTTAGCAATTTCGCTGTTGAGCTCTGATGAGAATTAGCGAGAGGAAACGATGATACGTCTGGACCTTTGAGTGTCTAAACAAGTTCAGAGCCGAAGTGTTTGTGGTTCGTTTTAGAGGTTACCAGTGGGAGATGAGGAGCAGCAAGAGCTTTCAGGGCTGGCACCTTTAGTGTAGGAGCAATCGCTGGACGTTTGCAATTTCGGTGTTCAGCTCTGACTTAAAACAGTGAGTGGAAGCGAAGATACGTCTGGACCTTTGAGTGTCTAAACAAGTTCAGAGGGCCAAGTGTTTGTGGTTCGTTTTAGAGGTTACCAGCAGGAGATGAGGACCAGCAAGAGCTTTCAGGGCTGGCACCTTTAGTGTAGGAGCAATCGCTGGATGTTCGCAATTTCGGTGTTGAGCTCTGATGAGAATTAGCGAAAGGAAGCGATGATACGTCTGGACCTTTGAGTGTCTAAACAAGTTCAGAGGCCAAGTGTTTGTGGTTCGTTTTAGAGGTTACCAGTGGGAGATGAGGCCCAGCAAGAGCTTTCAGGGCTGGCACCTTTAGTGTAGGAGCAATCGCTGGACGTTCGCAATTTCGCTGTTGAGCTCTGACGAGAATTAGCGAGAGGAAGCGATGATACGTCTGGACCTTTGAGTGTCTAAACAAGTTCAGAGGCCAAGTGTTTGTGGTTCGTTTTAGAGGTTACCAGTGGGAGATGAGGACCAGCAAGAGCTTTCAGGGCTGGCACCTTTAGTGTAGGAGCAATCGCTGGACGTTCGCAATTTCGGTGTTGAGCTCTGATGAGAATTAGCGAGAGGAAGCGATGATACGTCTGGACCTTTGAGTGTCTAAACAAGTTCAGAGGCCAAGTGTTTGTGGTTGATTTTAGAGGTTACCAGTGGGAGATGAGGACCAGCAAGAGCTTTCAGGGCTGGCACCTTTAGTGTAGGAGCAATCGCTGGACGTTCGCAATTTCGGTGTTGAGCTCTGATGAGAAATAGCGAGAGGAAGCGATGATACGTCTGGACCTTTGAGTGTCTAAAGAAGGTCAGAGGCCAAGTGTTTGTGGTTCTTTTTAGGTGTTACCAGTGGGAGATGAGGCCCAGCAAGAGCTTTCAGGCCTGGCACCTTTAGTGTAGTAGCAATCGCTGGAAGTTCGCAATTTCAGTGTTGAGCTCTGATGAGAATTAGCGAGAGGAAGCGATGATACGTCTGGACCTTTGAGTGTCTAAACAAGTTCAGAGGCCAAGTGTTTGTGGTTGATTTTAGAGGTTACCAGTGGGAGATGAGGACCAGCAAGAGCTTTCAGGGCTGGCACCTTTAGTGTAGGAGCAATCTCTGGACGTTCGCAATTTTGGTGTTGAGCTCTGATGAGAATTAGCGAGAGGAAGCGATGATACGTCTGGACCTTTGAGTGTCTAAACAAGTTCAGAGGCCAAGTGCTTGTGGTTCGTTTTAGGGGTTACCAGTGGGAGCTGAGGACCAGCAAGAGCTTTCAGGGCTGGCACCTTTAGTGTAGGAGCAATCGCTGGACGTTTGCAATTTCGGTGTTCAGCTCTGATTTAAATTAGTGAGTGGAAGCGAAGATACGTCTGGACCTTTGAGAGTCTAAAAAAGTTCCGAGGGCCAAGTGTTTGTGGTTCGTTTTAGAGGTTACCAGTGGGAGATGAGAACCAGCAAGAGCTTTCAGGGCTGGCACCTTTAGTGTAGGAGCAATCGCTGGACGTTCGCAATTTTGGTGTTGAACTCTGACGTGAATTAGCGAGAGAAGCGAATATACGTCTGGACCTTTGAGTGTCTAAACAAGTTCAGAGGCCAAGTGTTTGTGGTTCGTTTTAGAGGTTACCAGTGGGAGATGAGGACCAGCAAGAGCTTTCAGGGCTGGCACCTTTAGGGTAGGAGGAATCGCTGGAGGTTCGCTATTTCGCTGTTGAGCTCTGACGTGAATTAGCGAGAGGAAACGATGATACGTCTGGACCTTTGAGTGTCTAAAAAAGTTCAGAGGCCAAGTGTTTGTGGTTCGTTTTAGAGGTTACCAGTGGGAGATGAGGACCAGCAAGAGCTTTCAGGGCTGGCACCTTTAGTGTAGGAGCAATCGCTGGACGTTCACAATTTCTGTCTTGAGCTCTGACTAGAGTGAGTAGGAGAGGGTGTGTATGTTGGAAGATTTGTAGACTAAACAAGTTCAGAGCCCAAGTGTTTGTCGTTCGTTTTAGAGGTTACCAGTGGGAGCTGAGGAGCAGCAAGAGCTTTCAGGGCTGGCACCTTTAGTGTAGGAGCAATCGCTGGATGTTCGCAATTTCGGTGTTGAGCTCTGACGAGAATTAGCGAGAGGAAGCGATGATACGTCTGGACCTTTGAGTGTCTAAACAAGTTCAGAGGCCAAGTGTTTGTGGTTCGTTTTAGAGGTTACCAGTGGGAGATGAGGACCAGCAAGAGCTTTCAGGGCTGGCACCTTTAGTATAGGAGCAATCGCTGGATGTTCGCAATTTCGCTGTTGAGCTCTGACGAGAATTAGCGAGAGGAAGCGATGATACGTCTGGACCTTTGAGTGTCTAAACAAGTTCAGAGCCGAAGTGTTTGTGGTTCATTTTAGAGGTTACCAGTGGGAGATGAGGCCCAGCAAGAGCTTTCAGGGCTGGCACCTTTAGTGTAGGAGCAATCGCTGGACGTTCGCAATTTCGGTGTTCAGCTCTGACTTAAAACAGTGAGTGGAAGCGAAGATACGTCTGGACCTTTTGATTGTCTAAACAAGTTCAGAGGGCCAAGTGTTTGTGGTTCGTTTTAAAGGTTACCAGTGGGAGATGAGGAGCAGCAAGAGCTTTCAGGGCTGGCACCTTTAGTGTAGGAGCAATCGCTGGACGTTCACAATTTCTGTCTTGAGCTCTGATGAGAATTAGCGAAAGGAAGCGATGATACGTCTGGACCTTTGAGTGTCTAAACAAGTTCAGAGGCCAAGTGTTTGTGGTTCGTTTTAGAGGTTACCAGTGGGAGATGAGGAGCAGCAAGAGCTTTCAGGGCTGGCACCTTTAGTGTAGGAGCAATCGCTGGACGTTCGCAATTTCGCTGTTGAGCTCTGACAAGAATCAGCGAGAGGAAGCGATGATACGTCTGGACCTTTGAGTGTCTAAACAAGTTCAGAGGGCCAAGTGTTTGTGGTTCATCTTAGAGGTTACCAGTGGGAGATGAGGAGCAGCAAGAGCTTTCAGGGCTGGCACCTTTAGTGTAGGAGCAATCGCTGGACGTTCACAATTTCGGTGTTGAGCTCTGATGAGAATTAGCGAGAGGAAGCGATGATACGTCTGGACCTTTGAGTGTCTAAACAAGTTCAGAGGCCAAGTGTTTGTGGTTGATTTTAGAGGTTACCAGTGGGAGATGAGGACCAGCAAGAGCTTTCAGGGCTGGCACCTTTAGTGTAGGAGCAATCGCTGGACGTTCGCAATTTCGCTGTGGAGCTCTGATGAGAATTAGAGAGAGGAAGCGATGATACGTCTGGACCTTTGAGTGTCTAAACAAGTTCAGAGGCCAAGTGTTTGTGGTTCGTTTTAGAGGTTACCAGTGGGAGCTGAGGACCAGCAAGAGCTTTCAGGGCTGGCACCTTTAGTGTAGGAGCAATCGCTGGACGTTCGCAATTTCGCTGTTGAGCTCTGATGAGAATTAGCGAGAGGAAGCGATGATACGTCTGGACCTTTGAGTGTCTAAACAAGTTCAGAGGGCCAAGTGTTTGTGGTTCGTTTTAAAGGTTACCAGTGGGAGATGAGGAGCAGCAAGAGCTTTCAGGGCTGGCACCTTTAGTGTAGGAGCAATCGCTGGACGTTCGCAATTTCGGTGTTGAGCTCTGATGAGAATTAGCGAGAGGAAGCGATGATACGTCTGGACCTTTGAGTGTCTAAACAAGTTCAGAGGCCAAGTGTTTGTGGTTCGTTTTAGAGGTTACCAGTGGGAGATGAGGACCAGAAAGAGCTTTCAGGGCTGGCACCTTTAGTGTAGGAGCAATCGCTGGACGTTCGCAATTTTGGTGTTGAGCTCTGATGAGAATTAGCGAGAGGAAGCGATGATACGTCTGGACCTTTGAGTGTCTAAACAAGTTCAGAGGCCAAGTGCTTGTGGTTCGTTTTAGGGGTTACCAGTGGGAGCTGAGGACCAGCAAGAGATTTCAGGGCTGGCACCTTTAGTGTAGGAGCAATCGCTGGACGTTTGCAATTTCGGTGTTCAGCTCTGATTTAAATTAGTGAGTGGAAGCGAAGATACGTCTGGACCTTTGAGAGTCTAAAAAAGTTCCGAGGGCCAAGTGTTTGTGGTTCGTTTTAGAGGTTACCAGTGGGAGATGAGAACCAGCAAGAGCTTTCAGGGCTGGCACCTTTAGTGTAGGAGCAATCGCTGGACGTTCGCAATTTTGGTGTTGAACTCTGACGTTAATTAGCGAGAGAAGCGAATATACGTCTGGACCTTTGAGTGTCTAAACAAGTTCAGAGGCCAAGTGTTTGTGGTTCGTTTTACAGGTTACCAGTGGGAGATGAGGACCAGCAAGAGCTTTCAGGGCTGGCACCTTTAGGGTAGGAGGAATCGCTGGAGGTTCGCTATTTCGCTGTTGAGCTCTGACGTGAATTAGCGAGAGGAAACGATGATACGTCTGGACCTTTGAGTGTCTAAAAAAGTTCAGAGGCCAAGTGTTTGTGGTTCGTTTTAGAGGTTACCAGTGGGAGATGAGGACCAGCAAGAGCTTTCAGGGCTGGCACCTTTAGTGTAGGAGCAATCGCTGGACGTTCACAATTTCTGTCTTGAGCTCTGACTAGAGTGAGTAGGAGAGGGTGTGTATGTTGGAAGATTTGTAGACTAAACAAGTTCAGAGCCCAAGTGTTTGTCGTTCGTTTTAGAGGTTACCAGTGGGAGCTGAGGAGCAGCAAGAGCTTTCAGGGCTGGCACCTTTAGTGTAGGAGCAATCGCTGGATGTTCGCAATTTCGGTGTTGAGCTCTGACGAGAATTAGCGAGAGGAAGCGATGATACGTCTGGACCTTTGAGTGTCTAAACAAGTTCAGAGGCCAAGTGTTTGTGGTTCGTTTTAGAGGTTACCAGTGGGAGATGAGGAGCAGCAAGAGCTTTCAGGGCTGGCACCTTTAGTATAGGAGCAATCGCTGGATGTTCGCAATTTCGCTGTTGAGCTCTGACGAGAATTAGCGAGAGGAAGCGATGATACGTCTGGACCTTTGAGTGTCTAAACAAGTTCAGAGCCGAAGTGTTTGTGGTTCATTTTAGAGGTTACCAGTGGAGATGAGGACCAGCAAGAGCTTTCAGGGCTGGCACCTTTAGTGTAGGAGCAATCGCTGGACGTTCGCAATTTCGGTGTTCAGCTCAGACTTAAAACAGTGAGTGGAAGCGAAGATACGTCTGGACCTTTGAGTGTCTAAACAAGTTCAGAGGGCCAAGTGTTTGTGGTTCGTTTTAAAGGTTACCAGTGGGAGATGAGGACCAGCAAGAGCTTTCAGGGCTGGCACCTTTAGTGTAGGAGCAATCGCTGGACGTTCACAATTTCTGTCTTGAGCTCTGATGAGAATTAGCGAAAGGAAGCGATGATACGTCTGGACCTTTGAGTGTCTAAACAAGTTCAGAGGCCAAGTGTTTGTGGTTCGTTTTAGAGGTTACCAGTGGGAGATGAGGACCAGCAAGAGCTTTCAGGGCTGGCACCTTTAGTGTAGGAGCAATCGCTGGACGTTCACAATTTCTGTCTTGAGCTCTGACTAGAGTGAGTAGGAGAGGGTGTGTATGTTGGAAGATTTGTAGACTAAACAAGTTCAGAGCCCAAGTGTTTGTCGTTCGTTTTAGAGGTTACCAGTGGGAGATGAGGACCAGCAAGAGCTTTCAGGGCTGGCACCTTTAGTGTAGGAGCAATCGCTGGACGTTCACAATTTCGGTGTTGAGCTCTGATGAGAATTAGCGAGAGGAAGCGATGATACGTCTGGACCTTTGAGTGTCTAAACAAGTTCAGAGGCCAAGTGTTTGTGGTTCATTTGAGAGGTTACCAGTGGGAGATGAGGACCAGCAAGAGCTTTCAGGGCTGGCACCTTTAGTGTAGGAGCAATCGCTGGACGTTCGCAATTTCGGTGTTGAGCTCTGATGAGAATTAGCGAGAGGAAGCGATGATACGTCTGGACCTTTGAGTGTCTAAACAAGTTCAGAGGGCCAAGTGTTTGTGGTTCGTTTTAAAGGTTACCAGTGGGAGATGAGGAGCAGCAAGAGCTTTCAGGGCTGGCACCTTTAGTGTAGGAGCAATCGCTGGACGTTCGCAATTTCGGTGTTGAGCTCTGATGAGAATTAGCGAGAGGAAGCGATGATACGTCTGGACCTTTGAGTGTCTAAACAAGTTCAGAGGCCAAGTGCTTGTGGTTCGTTTTAGGGGTTACCAGTGGGAGCTGAGGACCAGCAAGAGCTTTCAGGGCTGGCACCTTTAGTGTACGAGCAATCGCTGGACGTTCGCAATTTCGCTGTTGAGCTCTGACTTAAAATAGTGAGTGGAAGCGAAGATACGTCTGGGCCTTTGAGTGTCTAAAGAAGTTCAGAGCCGAAGTGTTTGTGGTTCGTTTTAGAGGTTACCAGTGGGAGATGAGAACCAGCAAGAGCTTTCAGGGCTGGCACCTTTAGTGTAGGAGCAATCGCTGGACGTTCGCAATTTTGGTGTTGAACTCTGACGTGAATTAGTGAGTGGAAGCGATGATACGTCTGGACCTTTGAGTGTCTAAACAAGTTCAGAGGCCAAGTGTTTGTGGTTCGTTTTAGAGGTTACCAGTGGGAGATGAGGACCAGCAAGAACTTTCAGGGCTGGCACCTTTAGTGTAGGAGCAATCGCTGGACATTCACAATTTCTGTCTTGAGCTCTGACTAGAGTGAGTAGGAGAGGGTTTGTATGTTGGAAGTTTTTTTAGCCTAAACAAGTTCAGAGCCCAAGTGTTTGTGGTTCGTTTTAGAGGTTACCAGTGGGAGCTGAGGACCAGCAAGAGCTTTCAGGGCTGGCACCTTTAGTGTAGGAGCAATCGCTGGATGTTCGCAATTTCGGTGTTGAGCTCTGATGAGAATTAGCGAGAGGAAGCGATGATACGTCTGGACCTTTGAGTGTCTAAAGAAGTTCAGAGGCCAAGTGTTTGTGGTTCGTTTTAGAGGTTACCAGTGGGAGATGAGGACCAGCAAGAGCTTTCAGGGCTGGCACCTTTAGTGTAGGAGCAATCGCTGGACGTTCGCAATTTCGCTGTTGAGCTCTGACGAGAATTAGCGAGAGGAAACGATGATACGTCTGGACCTTTGAGTGTCTAAAAAAGTTCAGAGGCCAAGTGTTTGTGGTTCGTTTTAGAGGTTACCAGCAGGAGATGAGGACCAGCAAGAGCTTTCAGGGCTGGCACCTTTAGTATAGGAGCAATCGCTGGACGTTAGCAATTTCGCTGTTGAGCTCTGATGAGAATTAGCGAGAGGAAGCGATGATACGTCTGGACCTTTGAGTGTCTAAACAAGTTCAGAGCCGAAGTGTTTGTGGTTCGTTTTAGAGGTTACCAGTGGGAGATGAGGAGCAGCAAGAGCTTTCAGGGCTGGCACCTTTAGTGTAGGAGCAATCGCTGGACGTTTGCAATTTCGGTGTTCAGCTCTGACTTAAAACAGTGAGTGGAAGCGAAGATACGTCTGGACCTTTGAGTGTCTAAACAAGTTCAGAGGGCCAAGTGTTTGTGGTTCGTTTTAGAGGTTACCAGTGGGAGATGAGAACCAGCAAGAGCTTTCAGGGCTGGCACCTTTAGTGTAGGAGCAATCGCTGGACGTTCGCAATTTTGGTGTTGAACTCTGACGTGAATTAGTGAGAGAAGCGAATATACGTCTGGACCTTTGAGTGTCTAAACAAGTTCAGAGGCCAAGTGTTTGTGGTTCGTTTTACAGGTTACCAGTGGGAGATGAGGACCAGCAAGAGCTTTCAGGGCTGGCACCTTTAGGGTCGGAGGAATCGCTGGAGGTTCGCTATTTCGCTGTTGATCTCTGACGTGAATTAGCGAGAGGAAGCGAAGATACGTCTGGACCTTTGAGTGTCTAAAAAAGTTCAGAGGCCAAGTGTTTCTGGTTCGTTTTAGAGGTTACCAGTGGGAGATGAGGACCAGCAAGAGCTTTCAGGGCTGGCACCTTTAGTGTAGGAGCAATCGCTGGACGTTCACAATTTCTGTCTTGAACTCTGACTAGAGTGAGTAGGAGAGGGTGTGTATGTTGGAAGATTTGTAGACTAAACAAGTTCAGAGCCCAAGTGTTTGTCGTTCGTTTTAGAGGTTACCAGTGGGAGCTGAGGAGCAGCAAGAGCTTTCAGGGCTGGCACCTTTAGTGTAGGAGCAATCGCTGGATGTTCGCAATTTCGGTGTTGAGCTCTGACGAGAATTAGCGAGAGGAAGAGATGATACGTCTGGACCTTTGAGTGTCTAAACAAGTTCAGAGGCCAAGTGTTTGTGGTTCGTTTTAGAGGTTACCAGTGGGAGATGAGGACCAGCAAGAGCTTTCAGGGCTGGCACCTTTAGTATAGGAGCAATCGCTGGACGTTCGCAATTTCGCTGTTGAGCTCTGATGAGAATTAGCGAGAGGAAGAGATGATACGTCTGGACCTTTGAGTGTCTAAACAAGTTCAGAGCCGAAGTGTTTGTGGTTCATTTTAGAGGTTACCAGTGGGAGATGAGGCCCAGCAAGAGCTTTCAGGGCTGGCACCTTTAGTGTAGGAGCAATCGCTGGACGTTCGCAATTTCGGTGTTCAGCTCTGACTTAAAACAGTGAGTGGAAGCGAAGATACGTCTGGACCTTTGAGTGTCTAAACAAGTTCAGAGGGCCAAGTGTTTGTGGTTCGTTTTAAAGGTTACCAGTGGGAGATGAGGAGCAGCAAGAGCTTTCAGGGCTGGCACCTTTAGTGTAGGAGCAATCGCTGGACGTTCACAATTTCTGTCTTGAGCTCTGATGAGAATTAGCGAAAGGAAGCGATGATACGTCTGGACCTTTGAGTGTCTAAACAAGTTCAGAGGCCAAGTGTTTGTGGTTCGTTTTAGAGGTTACCAGTGGGAGATGAGGAGCAGCAAGAGCTTTCAGGGCTGGCACCTTTAGTGTAGGAGCAATCGCTGGACGTTCGCAATTTCGCTGTTGAGCTCTGACAAGAATCAGCGAGAGGAAGCGATGATACGTCTGGACCTTTGAGTGTCTAAACAAGTTCAGAGGGCCAAGTGTTTGTGGTTCATCTTAGAGGTTACCAGTGGGAGATGAGGACCAGCAAGAGCTTTCAGGGCTGGCACCTTTAGTGTAGGAGCAATCGCTGGACGTTCACAATTTCGGTGTTGAGCTCTGATGAGAATTAGCGAGAGGAAGCGATGATACGTCTGGACCTTTGAGTGTCTAAACAAGTTCAGAGGGCCAAGTGTTTGTGGTTGATTTTAGAGGTTACCAGTGGGAGATGAGGAGCAGCAAGAGCTTTCAGGGCTGGCACCTTTAGTGTAGGAGCAATCGCTGGACGTTCGCAATTTCGGTGTTGAGCTCTGATGAGAATTAGCGAGAGGAAGCGATGATACGTCTGGACCTTTGAGTGTCTAAACAAGTTCAGAGGCCAAGTGTTTGTGGTTCGTTTTAGAGGTTACCAGTGGGAGATGAGGACCAGCAAGAGCTTTCAGGGCTGGCACCTTTAGTGTAGGAGCAATCGCTGGACGTTCGCAATTTCGCTGTTGAGCTCTGATGAGAATTAGCGAGAGGAAGCGATGATACGTCTGGACCTTTGAGTGTCTAAACAAGTTCAGAGGCCAAGTGTTTGTGGTTCATTTTAGAGGTTACCAGTGGGAGATGAGGACCAGCAAGAGCTTTCAGGGCTGGCACCTTTAGTGTAGGAGCAATCGCTGGACGTTTGCAATTTCGGTGTTGAGCTCTGATGAGAATTAGCGAGAGGAAGCGATGATACGTCTGGACCTTTGAGTGTCTAAACAAGTTCAGAGGCCAAGTGCTTCTGGTTCGTTATAGGGGTTACCAGTGGGAGCTGAGGACCAGAAGAGCTTTCAGGGCTGGCACCTTTAGTGTACGAGCAATCGCTGGACGTTCGCAATTTCGTTGTTGAGCTCTGATGAGAATTAGCGAGAGGAAGCGATGATACGTCTGGACCTTTGAGTGTCTAAACAAGTTCAGAGGCCAAGTGTTTGTGGTTGGTTTTAGACGTTACCAGTGGGAGCTGAGGACCAGCAAGAGCTTTCAGGGCTGGCACCTTTAGTGTAGGAGCAATCGCTGGACGTTCGCAATTTCGGTGTTCAGCTCTGATTTAAAATAGTGAGTGGAATCGAAGATACGTCTGGACCTTTGAGAGTCTAAAAAAGTTCAGAGGGCCAAGTGTTTGTGGTTCGTTTTAGAGGTTACCAGTGGGAGATGAGAACCAGTAAGAGCTTTCAGGGCTGGCACCTTTAGTGTAGGAGCAATCGCTGGATGTTCGCAATTTTGGTGTTGAACTCTGACGTGAATTAGTGAGTGGAAGCGATGATACGTCTGGACCTTTGAGTGTCTAAACAAGTTCAGAGGCCAAGTGTTTGTGGTTCGTTTTAGAGGTTACCAGTGGGAGATGAGGACCAGCAAGAACTTTCAGGGCTGGCACCTTTAGTGTAGGAGCAATCGCTGGACATTCACAATTTCTGTCTTGAGCTCTGACTAGAGTGAGTAGGAGAGGGTGTGTATGTTGGAAGTTTTTTTAGCCTAAACAAGTTCAGAGCCCAAGTGTTTGCGGTTCGTTTTAGAGGTTACCAGTGGGAGCTGAGGACCAGCAAGAGCTTTCAGGGCTGGCACCTTTAGTGTAGGAGCAATCGCTGGATGTTCGCAATTTCGGTGTTGAGCTCTGACGAGAATTAGCGAGAGGAAACGATGATACGTCTGGACCTTTGAGTGTCTAAAAAAGTTCAGAGGCCAAGTGTTTGTGGTTCGTTTTAGAGGTTACCAGCAGGAGATGAGGACCAGCAAGAGCTTTCAGGGCTGGCACCTTTAGTATAGGAGCAATCGCTGGACGTTAGCAATTTCGCTGTTGAGCTCTGATGAGAATTAGCGAGAGGAAGCGATGATACGTCTGGACCTTTGAGTGTCTAAACAAGTTCAGAGCCGAAGTGTTTGTGGTTCGTTTTAGAGGTTACCAGTGGGAGATGAGGACCAGCAAGAGCTTTCAGGGCTGGCACCTTTAGTGTAGGAGCAATCGCTGGATGTTCGCAATTTTGGTGTTGAACTCTGACGTGAATTAGCGAGAGAAGCGAATATACGTCTGGACCTTTGAGTGTCTAAACAAGTTCAGAGGCCAAGTGTTTGTGGTTCGTTTTACAGGTTACCAGTGGGAGATGAGGACCAGCAAGAGCTTTCAGGGCTGGCACCTTTAGGGTAGGAGGAATCGCTGGAGGTTCGCTATTTCTCTGTTGAGCTCTGACGTGAATTAGCGAGAGGAAGCGAAGATACGTCTGGACTTTTGAGTGTCTAAAAAAGTTCAGAGGCCAAGTGTTTGTGGTTCGTTTTAGAGGTTACCAGTGGGAGATGAGGACCAGCCAGAGCTTTCAGGGCTGGCACCTTTAGTGTAGGAGCAATCGCTGGACGTTCACAATTTCTGTCTTGAGCTCTGACTAGAGTGAGTAGGAGAGGGTGTGTATGTTGGAAGATTTTTTAGCCTAAAAAAGTTCAAAGCCCAAGTGTTTGTGGTTCGTTTTAGAGGTTACCAGTGGGAGCTGAGGACCAGCAAGAGCTTTCAGGGCTGGCACCTTTAGTTTAGGAGCAATCGCTGGATGTTCGCAATTTCGGTGTTGAGCTCTGACGAGAATTAGCGAGAGGAAACGATGATACGTCTGGACCTTTGAGTGTCTAAAAAAGTTCAGAGGCCAAGTGTTTGTGGTTCGTTTGAGAGGTTACCAGTGGGAGATGAGGAGCAGCAAGAGCTTTCAGGGCTGGCACCTTTAGTATAGGAGCAATCGCTGGACGTTCGCAATTTCGCTGTTGAGCTCTGATGAGAATTAGCGAGAGGAAGAGATGATACGTCTGGACCTTTGAGTGTCTAAACAAGTTCAGAGGCCAAGTGTTTGTGGTTCGTTTTAGAGGTTACCAGTGGGAGATGAGGACCAGCAAGAGCTTTCAGGGCTGGCACCTTTAGTGTAGGAGCAATCGCTGGACGTTCGCAATTTCGGTGTTCAGCTCTGACTTAAAACAGTGATTGGAAGCGAAGATACGTCTGGACCTTTGAGTGTCTAAACAAGTTCAGAGGGCCAAGTGTTTGTGGTTCGTTTTAAAGGTTACCAGTGGGAGATGAGGAGCAGCAAGAGCTTTCAGGGCTGGCACCTTTAGTGTAGGAGCAATCGCTGGACGTTCGCAATTTTGGTGTTGAACTCTGACGTGAATTAGCGAGAGAAGCGAATATACGTGTGGACCTTTGAGTGTCTAAACAAGTTCAGAGGCCAAGTGTTTCTGGTTCGTTTTACAGGTTACCAGTGGGAGATGAGGACCAGCAAGAGCTTTCAGGGCTGGCACCTTTAGGGGAGGAGGAATCGCTGGACGTTCACAATTTCTGTCTTGAGCTCTGACTAGAGTGAGTAGGAGAGGGTCTATATGTTGGAAGATTTTTTAGCCTAAAAAAGTTCAGAGGCCAAGTGTTTGTGGTTCGTTTTAGAGGTTACCAGTGGGAGCTGAGGACCAGCAAGAGCTTTCAGGGCTGGCACCTTTAGTGTACGAGCAATCGCTGGACGTTCGCAATTTCGCTGTTGAGCTCTGACGAGAATTAGCGAGAGGAAACGATGATACGTCTGGACCTTTGAGTGTCTAAAAAAGTTCAGAGGCCAAGTGTTTGTGGTTCGTTTTAGAGGTTACCAGTGGGAGATGAGGACCAGCAAGAGCTTTCAGGGCTGGCACCTTTAGTGTAGGAGCAATCGCTGGACGTTCGCAATTTCGGTGTTCAGCTCTGACTTAAAACAGTGAGTGGAAGCGAAGATACGTCTGGACATTTGAGTGTCTAAACAAGTTCAGAGGGCCAAGTGTTTGTGGTTCGTTTTAGAGGTTACCAGTGGGAGATGAGAACCAGCAAGAGCTTTCAGGGCTGGCACCTTTAGTGTAGGAGCAATCACTGGACGTTCGCAATTTTGGTGTTGAACTCTGACGTGAATTAGCGAGGGAAGCGAATATACGTCTGGACCTTTGAGTGTCTAAACAAGTTCAGAGGCCAAGTGTTTCTGGTTCGTTTTACAGGTTACCAGTGGGAGATGAGGACCAGCAAGAGCTTTCAGGGCTGGCACCTTTAGTGTAGGAGCAATCGCTGGAGGTTCGCTATTTCGCTGTTGAGCTCTGACGTGAATTAGCGAGAGGAAGCGAAGATATGTCTGGACCTTTGAGTGTCTAAAAAAGGTCAGAGGCCAAGTGTTTGTGGTTCGTTTTAGAGGTTACCAGTGGGAGCTGAGGACCAGCAAGAGCTTTCAGGGCTGGCACCTTTAGTGTAGGAGTAATCGCTGGATGTTCGCAATTTCGGTGTTGAGCTCTGATGAGAATTAGCGAAAGGAAGCGATGATACGTCTGGACCTTTGAGTGTCTAAACAAGTTCAGAGGCCAAGTGTTTGTGGTTCGTTTTAGAGGTTACCAGTGGGAGCTGAGGACCAGCAAGAGCTTTCAGGGCTGGCACCTTTAGTGTAGGAGCAATCGCTGGACGTTCGCAATTTCGGTGTTCAGCTCTGATTTAAAATAGTGAGTGGAATCGAAGATACGTCTGGACCTTTGAGTGTCTAAACAAGTTCAGAGGCCAAGTGTTTGTGGTTCGTTTTAGAGGTTACCAGTGGGAGATGAGGAGCAGCAATAGCTTTCAGGGCTGGCACCTTTAGTGTAGGAGCAATCGCTGGACGTTCGCAATTTCGGTGTTGAGCTCTGATGAGAATTAGCGAGAGGAAGAGATGATACGTCTGGACCTTTGAGTGTCTAAACAAGTTCAGAGCCCAAGTGTTTGTGGTTCGTTTGAGAGGTTACCAGTGGGAGATGAGGAGCAGCAAGAGCTTTCAGGGCTGGCACCTTTAGTGTAGGAGCAATCGCTGGACATTCGCAATTTCGGTGTTGAGCTCTGATGAGAATTAGCTAGAGGAAGCGATGATACATCTGGACCTTTGAGTGTCTAAACAAGTTCAGAGCCGAAGTGTTTGTGGTTCGTTTTAGAGGTGACCAGTGGGAGATGAGGACCAGCAAGAGCTTTCAGGGCTGGCACCTTTAGTGTAGGAGCAATCGCTGGACGTTCGCAATTTCGCTGTTGAGCTCTGACTTAAAATAGTGAGTGGAAGCGAAGATACGTCTGGGCCTTTGAGTGTCTAAAGAAGTTCAGAGGGCCAAGTGTTTGTGGTTCGTTTTAGAGGTTACCAGTGGGAGATGAGAACCAGCAAGAGCTTTCAGGGCTGGCACCTTTAGTGTAGGAGCAATCGCTGGATGTTCGCAATTTTGGTGTTGAACTCTGACGTGAATTAGCGAGAGAAGCGAATATACGTCTGGACCTTTGAGTGTCTAAACAAGATCAGAAGCCAAGTGTTTGTGGTTCGTTTTAGAGGTTACCAGTGGGAGATGAGGACGAGCAAGAGCTTTCAGGGCTGGCACCTTTAGTGTAGGAGCAATCGCTGGACATTCGCAATTTCGGTGTTGAGCTCTGACGTGAATTAGCGAGGGAAGCGAATATACGTCTGGACCTTTGAGTGTCTAAACAAGTTCAGAGGCCAAGTGTTTCTGGTTCGTTTTACAGGTTACCAGTGGGAGATGAGGACCAGCAAGAGCTTTCAGGGCTGGCACCTTTAGTGTAGGAGGAATCGCTGGAGGTTCGCTATTTCGCTGTTGAGCTCTGACGTGAATTAGCGAGAGGAAGCGAAGATATGTCTGGACCTTTGAGTGTCTAAAAAAGGTCAGAGGCCAAGTGTTTGTGGTTCGTTTTAGAGGTTACCAGTGGGAGCTGAGGACCAGCAAGAGCTTTCAGGGCTGGCACCTTTACTGTAGGAGTAATCGCTGGATGTTCGCAATTTCGGTGTTGAGCTCTGATGAGAATTAGCGAAAGGAAGCGATGATACGTCTGGACCTTTGAGTGTCTAAAAAAGTTCAGAGGCCAAGTGTTTGTGGTTCGTTTTAGAGGTTACCAGTGGGAGATGAGGACCAGCAAGAGCTTTCAGGGCTGGCACCTTTAGTGTAGGAGCAATCGCTGGATGTTCGCAATTTTGGTGTTGAACTCTGACGTGAATTAGCGAGAGAAGCGAATATACGTCTGGACCTTTGAGTGTCTAAACAAGTTCAGAGGCCAAGTGTTTGTGGTTCGTTTTAGAGGTTACCAGTGGGAGATGAGGAGCAGCAAGAGCTTTCAGGGCTGGCACCTTTAGTGTAGGAGCAATCGCTGGACGTTCGCAATTTCGGTGTTGAGCTCTGATGAGAATTAGCGAGAGGAAGAGATGATACGTCTGGACCTTTGAGTGTCTAAACAAGTTCAGAGCCCAAGTGTTTGTGGTTCGTTTGAGAGGTTACCAGTGGGAGATGAGGAGCAGCAAGAGCTTTCAGGGCTGGCACCTTTAGTGTAGGAGCAATCGCTGGACATTCGCAATTTCGGTGTTGAGCTCTGATGAGAATTAGCTAGAGGAAGCGATGATACATCTGGACCTTTGAGTGTCTAAACAAGTTCAGAGCCGAAGTGTTTGTGGTTCGTTTTACAGGTTACCAGTGGGAGATGAGGACCAGCAAGAGCTTTCAGGGCTGGCACCTTTAGTGTAGGAGCAATCGCTGGACGTTCGCAATTTCGCTGTTGAGCTCTGACTTAAAATAGTGAGTGGAAGCGAAGATACGTCTGGGCCTTTGAGTGTCTAAAGAAGTTCAGAGGGCCAAGTGTTTGTGGTTCGTTTTAGAGGTTACCAGTGGGAGATGAGAACCAGCAAGAGCTTTCAGGGCTGGCACCTTTAGTGTAGGAGCAATCGCTGGATGTTCGCAATTTTGGTGTTGAACTCTGACGTGAATTAGCGAGAGAAGCGAATATACGTCTGGACCTTTGAGTGTCTAAACAAGTTCAGAAGCCAAGTGTTTGTGGTTCGTTTTAGAGGTTACCAGTGGGAGATGAGGACCAGCAAGAGCTTTCAGGGCTGGCACCTTTAGTGTAGGAGCAATCGCTGGACATTCGCAATTTCGGTGTTGAGCTCTGATGAGAATTAGCGAGAGGAAGCGATGATACATCTGGACCTTTGAGTGTCTAAACAAGTTCAGAGCCCAAGTGTTTGTGGTTCGTTTTAGAGGTTACCAGTGGGAGATGAGGACCAGCAAGAGCTTTCAGGGCTGGCACCTTTAGTGTAGGAGCAATCGCTGGACGTTCGCAATTTCGCTGTTGAGCTCTGACTTAAAATAGTGAGTGGA
Source organism: Gavia stellata (assembly GCF_030936135.1). Taxonomy (NCBI): domain Eukaryota; kingdom Metazoa; phylum Chordata; class Aves; order Gaviiformes; family Gaviidae; genus Gavia; species Gavia stellata. The sequence continues at coordinate 76,177 of NW_026777353.1, forward strand.
AGCGAAGATACGTCTGGGCCTTTGAGTGTCTAAAGAAGTTCAGAGGCCAAGTGTTTGTGGTTCGTTTTAGAGGTTACCAGTGGGAGATGAGGACCAGCAAGAGCTTTCAGGGCTGGCACCTTTAGTGTAGGAGCAATCGCTGGACGTTCGCAATTTCGGTGTTGAGCTCTGATGAGAATTAGTGAGAGGAAGCGATGATACGTCTGGACCTTTGAGTGTCTAAACAAGTTCAGAGGCCAAGTGTTTGTGGTTCGTTTGAGAGGTTACCAGTGGGAGATGAGGACCAGCAAGAGCTTTCAGGGCTGGCACCTTTAGTGTAGGAGCAATCGCTGGACGTTCGAAATTTCTGTCTTGAGCTCTGACTAGAGTGAGTAGGAGAGGGTGTGTATGTTGGAAGATTTGTAGCCTAAACAAGTTCAGAGCCCAAGTGTTTGTGGTTCGTTTGAGAGGTTACCAGTGGGAGATGAGGAGCAGCAAGAGCTTTCAGGGCTGGCACCTTTAGTGTAGGAGCAATCGCTGGACATTCGCAATTTCGGTGTTGAGCTCTGACGTGAATTAGCGAGGGAAGCGAATATACGTCTGGACCTTTGAGTGTCTAAACAAGTTCAGAGGCCAAGTGTTTCTGGTTCGTTTTACAGGTTACCAGTGGGAGATGAGGACCAGCAAGAGCTTTCAGGGCTGGCACCTTTAGTGTAGGAGGAATCGCTGGAGGTTCGCTATTTCGCTGTTGAGCTCTGACGTGAATTAGCGAGAGGAAGCGAAGATATGTCTGGACCTTTGAGTGTCTAAAAAAGGTCAGAGGCCAAGTGTTTGTGGTTCGTTTTAGAGGTTACCAGTGGGAGCTGAGGACCAGCAAGAGCTTTCAGGGCTGGCACCTTTACTGTAGGAGTAATCGCTGGATGTTCGCAATTTCGGTGTTGAGCTCTGATGAGAATTAGCGAAAGGAAGCGATGATACGTCTGGACCTTTGAGTGTCTAAAAAAGTTCAGAGGCCAAGTGTTTGTGGTTCGTTTTAGAGGTTACCAGTGGGAGATGAGGACCAGCAAGAGCTTTCAGGGCTGGCACCTTTAGTGTAGGAGCAATCGCTGGATGTTCGCAATTTTGGTGTTGAACTCTGACGTGAATTAGCGAGAGAAGCGAATATACGTCTGGACCTTTGAGTGTCTAAACAAGTTCAGAAGCCAAGTGTTTGTGGTTCGTTTTAGAGGTTACCAGTGGGAGATGAGGACCAGCAAGAGCTTTCAGGGCTGGCACCTTTAGTGTAGGAGCAATCGCTGGACATTCGCAATTTCGGTGTTGAGCTCTGATGAGAATTAGCGAGAGGAAGCGATGATACATCTGGACCTTTGAGTGTCTAAACAAGTTCAGAGCCCAAGTGTTTGTGGTTCGTTTTAGCGGTTACCAGTGGGAGATGAGGACCAGCAAGAGCTTTCAGGGCTGGCACCTTTAGTGTAGGAGCAATCGCTGGACGTTCGCAATTTCGCTGTTGAGCTCTGACTTAAAATAGTGAGTGGAAGCGAAGATACGTCTGGGCCTTTGAGTGTCTAAAGAAGTTCAGAGGCCAAGTGTTTGTGGTTCGTTTTAGAGGTTACCAGTGGGAGATGAGGACCAGCAAGAGCTTTCAGGGCTGGCACCTTTAGTGTAGGAGCAATCGCTGGACGTTCGCAATTTCGGTGTTGAGCTCTGATGAGAATTAGTGAGAGGAAGCGATGATACGTCTGGACCTTTGAGTGTCTAAACAAGTTCAGAGGCCAAGTGTTTGTGGTTCGTTTTAGAGGTTACCAGTGGGAGATGAGGACCAGCAAGAGCTTTCAGGGCTGGCACCTTTAGTGTAGGAGCAATCGCTGGACGTTCGAAATTTCTGTCTTGAGCTCTGACTAGAGTGAGTAGGAGAGGGTGTGTATGTTGGAAGATTTGTAGCCTAAACAAGTTCAGAGCCCAAGTGTTTGTGGTTCGTTTTAGAGGTTACCAGTGGGAGATGAGGAGCAGCAAGAGCTTTCAGGGCTGGCACCTTTAGTGTAGGAGCAATCGGTGGACGTTCGCAATTTCGCTGTTGAGCTCTGATGAGAATTAGCGAGAGGAAGCGATGATACGTCTGGACCTTTGAGTGTCTAAACAAGTTCAGAGGCCAAGTGCTTGTGGTTCATTTTAGGGGTTACCAGTGGAGATGAGGACGAGCAAGAGCTTTCAGGGCTGGCACCTTTAGTGTAGGAGCAATCGCTGGACGTTCGCAATTTCGGTGTTCAGCTCTGATGAGAATTAGCGAAAGGAAGCGATGATACGTCTGGACCTTTGAGTGTCTAAACAAGTTCAGAGGCCAAGTGTTTGTGGTTCGTTTTAGAGGTTACCAGTGGGAGATGAGGACCAGCAAGAGCTTTCAGGGCTGGCACCTTTAGTGTAGGAGCAATCGCTAGACGTTCGCAATTTCTGTCTTGAGCTCTGACTAGAGTGAGTAGGAGAGGGTGTGTATGTTGGAAGATTTGTAGACTAAACAAGTTCAGAGCCCAAGTGTTTGTGGTTGGTTTTAGAGGTTACCAGTGGGAGATGAGGACCAGCAAGAGCTTTCAGGGCTGGCACCTTTAGTGTAGGAGCAATCGCTGGACGTTAGCAATTTCGCTGTTGAGCTCTGATGAGAATTAGCGAGAGGAAGAGATGATACGTCTGGACCTTTGAGTGTCTAAACAAGTTCAGAGGGCCAAGTGTTTGTGGTTCGTTTTAGAGGTTACCAGTGGGAGATGAGGACCAGCAAGAGCTTTCAGGGCTGGCACCTTTAGTGTAGGAGCAATCGCTGGACATTCGCAATTTCGGTGTTGAGCTCTGATGAGAATTAGCTAGAGGAAGCGATGATACATCTGGACCTTTGAGTGTCTAAACAAGTTCAGAGCCGAAGTGTTTGTGGTTCGTTTTAGAGGTTACCAGTGGGAGATGAGGACCAGCAAGAGCTTTCAGGGCTGGCACCTTTAGTGTAGGAGCAATCGCTGGACGTTCGCAATTTCGCTGTTGAGCTCTGACTTAAAATAGTGAGTGGAAGCGAAGATACGTGTGGGCCTTTGAGTGTCTAAAGAAGTTCAGAGGCCAAGTGTTTGTGGTTCGTTTTAGAGGTTACCAGTGGGAGATGAGAACCAGCAAGAGCTTTCAGGGCTGGCACCTTTAGTGTAGGAGCAATCGCTGGATGTTCGCAATTTTGGTGTTGAACTCTGACGTGAATTAGCGAGAGAAGCGAATATACGTCTGGACCTTTGAGTGTCTAAACAAGTTCAGAAGCCAAGTGTTTGTGGTTCGTTTTAGAGGTTACCAGTGGGAGATGAGGACCAGCAAGAGCTTTCAGGGCTGGCACCTTTAGGGTAGGAGGAATCGCTGGAGGTTCGCTATTTCGCCGTTGAGCTCTGATGAGAAATAGCGAGAGGAAGCGTAGATACGTCTGGACCTTTGAGTGTCTAAAAAAGTTCAGAGGCCAAGTGTTTGTGGTTCGTTTTAGAGGTTACCAGTGGGAGATGAGGACCAGCAAGAGCTTTCAGGGCTGGCACCTTTAGTGTAGGAGCAATCGCTGGACGTTCACAATTTCTGTCTTGAGCTCTGACTAGAGTGAGTAGGAGAGGGTGTGTATGTTGGAAGTTTTTTTAGCCTAAACAAGTTCAGAGCCCAAGTGTTTGTGGTTCGTTTTAGAGGTTACCAGTGGGAGATGAGGACCAGCAAGAGCTTTCAGGGCTGGCACCTTTAGTGTAGGAGCAATCGCTGGACGTTCGCAATTTCGGTGTTGAGCTCTGATGAGAATTAGTGAGAGGAAGCGATGATACGTCTGGACCTTTGAGTGTCTAAACAAGTTCAGAGGCCAAGTGTTTGTGGTTCGTTTGAGAGGTTACCAGTGGGAGATGAGGACCAGCAAGAGCTTTCAGGGCTGGCACCTTTAGTGTAGGAGCAATCGCTGGACGTTCGAAATTTCTGTCTTGAGCTCTGACTAGAGTGAGTAGGAGAGGGTGTGTATGTTGGAAGATTTGTAGCCTAAACAAGTTCAGAGCCCAAGTGTTTGTGGTTCGTTTTAGAGGTTACCAGTGGGAGATGAGGACCAGCAAGAGCTTTCAGGGCTGGCACCTTTAGTGTAGGAGCAATCGCTGGACGTTCGCAATTTCGCTGTTGAGCTCTGATGAGAATTAGCGAGAGGAAGCGATGATACGTCTGGACCTTTGAGTGTCTAAACAAGTTCAGAGGCCAAGTGCTTGTGGTTCATTTTAGGGGTTACCAGTGGGAGATGAGGACGAGCAAGAGCTTTCAGGGCTGGCACCTTTAGTGTAGGAGCAATCGCTGGACGTTCGCAATTTCGGTGTTCAGCTCTGATGAGAATTAGCGAAAGGAAGCGATGATACGTCTGGACCTTTGAGTGTCTAAACAAGTTCAGAGGCCAAGTGTTTGTGGTTCGTTTTAGAGGTTACCAGTGGGAGATGAGGACCAGCAAGAGCTTTCAGGGCTGGCACCTTTAGTGTAGGAGCAATCGCTAGACGTTCGCAATTTCTGTCTTGAGCTCTGACTAGAGTGAGTAGGAGAGGGTGTGTATGTTGGAAGATTTGTAGACTAAACAAGTTCAGAGGCCAAGTGTTTGTGGTTCGTTTTAGAGGTTACCAGTGGGAGATGAGGAGCAGCAAGAGCTTTCAGGGCTGGCACCTTTAGTGTAGGAGCAATCGCTGGACGTTCGCAATTTCGCTGTTGAGCTCTGATGAGAATTAGCGAGAGGAAGCGATGATACGTCTGGACCTTTGAGTGTCTAAAGAAGTGCAGAGGCCAAGTGTTTGTGGTTCTTTTTAGGTGTTACCAGTGGGAGATGAGGACCAGCAAGAGCTTTCAGGGCTGGCACCTTTAGTGTAGGAGCAATCGCTGGACGTTCGCAATTTCGCTGTTGAGCTCTGACGAGAATTAGCGAGAGGAAACGATGATACGTCTGGACCTTTGAGTGTCTAAACAAGTTCAGAGGCCAAGTGTTTGTGGTTCGTTTTAGAGGTTACCAGTGGGAGATGAGGACCAGCAAGAGCTTTCAGGGCTGGCACCTTTAGTATAGGAGCAATCGCTGGACGTTCGCAATTTCGGTGTTGAGCTCTGATGAGAATTAGCGAGAGGAAGAGATGATACATCTGGACCTTTGAGTGTCTAAACAAGTTCAGAGCCCAAGTGTTTGTGGTTCGTTTTAGAGGTTACCAGTGGGAGATGAGGACCAGCAAGAGCTTTCAGGGCTGGCACCTTTAGTGTAGGAGCAATCGCTGGACATTCGCAATTTCGGTGTTGAGCTCTGATGAGAATTAGCTAGAGGAAGCGATGATATATCTGGACCTTTGAGTGTCTAAACAAGTTCAGAGCCGAAGTGTTTGTGGTTCGTTTTAGAGGTTACCAGTGGGAGATGAGGACCAGCAAGAGCTTTCAGGGCTGGCACCTTTAGTGTAGGAGCAATCGCTGGACGTTCGCAATTTCGCTGTTGAGCTCTGACTTAAAATAGTGAGTGGAAGCGAAGATACGTCTGGGCCTTTGAGTGTCTACAGAAGTTCAGAGGGCCAAGTGTTTGTGGTTCGTTTTAGAGGTTACCAGTGGGAGATGAGAACCAGCAAGAGCTTTCAGGGCTGGCACCTTTAGTGTAGGAGCAATCGCTGGACGTTCGCAATTTTGGTGTTGAACTCTGACGTGAATTAGCGAGAGAAGCGAATATACGTCTGGACCTTTGAGTGTCTAAACAAGTTCAGAGGCCAAGTGTTTGTGGTTTGTTTTAGAGGTTACCAGTGGGAGATGAGGAGCAGCAAGTGCTTTCAGGGCTGGCACCTTTAGTGTAGGAGCAATCGCTGGACGTTAGCAATTTCGCTGTTGAGCTCTGATGAGAATTAGCGAGAGGAAGAGATGATACGTCTGGACCTTTGAGTGTCTAAACAAGTTCAGAGGCCAAGTGTTTGTGGTTCGTTTTAGAGGTTACCAGTGGGAGATGAGGACCAGCAAGAGCTTTCAGGGCTGGCACCTTTAGTGTAGGAGCAATCGCTGGACATTCGCAATTTCGGTGTTGAGCTCTGATGAGAATTAGCTAGAGGAAGCGATGATACATCTGGACCTTTGAGTGTCTAAACAAGTTCAGAGCCGTAGTGTTTGTGGTTCGTTTTAGAGGTTACCAGTGGGAGATGAGGACCAGCAAGAGCTTTCAGGGCTGGCACCTTTAGTGTAGGAGCAATCGCTGGACGTTCGCAATTTCGCTGTTGAGCTCTGACTTAAAATAGTGAGTGGAAACGAAGATACGTCTGGGCCTTTGAGTGTCTAAAAAAGTTCAGAGGCCAAGTGTTTGTGGTTCGTTTTAGAGGTTACCAGTGGGAGATGAGGACCAGCAAGAGCTTTCAGGGCTGGCACCTTTAGTGTAGGAGCAATCGCTGGATGTTCGCAATTTTGGTGTTGAAGTGAATTAGCGAGAGAAGCGAATATACGTCTGGACCTTTGAGTGTCTAAACAAGTTCAGAAGCCAAGTGTTTGTGGTTCGTTTTAGAGGTTACCAGTGGGAGATGAGGACCAGCAAGAGCTTTCAGGGCTGGCACCTTTAGGGTAGGAGGAATCGCTGGAGGTTCGCTATTTCGCCGTTGAGCTCTGATGAGAAATAGCGAGAGGAAGCGAAGATACGTCTGGACCTTTGAGTGTA